>NW_020291359.1:54875-243544 GCF_003184745.1 Aspergillus uvarum CBS 121591
GGGGGGGGGGGGGGGGGGGGGGGGGGGGGGGGGGGGGGGGGGGGGAGCACGTACTTTTTTAGGTTGAGATCACCACCCATCTTTGCGGTTGCTGCTGCGAGCTAGATGAAGATGGGGATGGGAGTGTGGTAGGGAGTGGTGGGTGGTTTGTTGGCAGGGTGTTGTGAGGAGAAGAGATGGATGGAAGGAGGCAGCTCCGGCGCGGTTGTGACGATGGGTTGGGTGGGTGGTTGTTCCTAATCAGGAAGGATGGGTCCGATCGGGGCCCAGGGGCGGTGGCCGGAGCGGCGGACTGCATGTGCCATGGACGCCACTGCGGGTCGCACTTTCTGCCCAACTGTCGACTAACTACGCAGTCTCCGTATTACTGACTGCCTTTGGCCATTACATGAATCATGTAGCTATTGTTCTATACACAAAATACATTGTACGGTGTGGTGACACAAGGATCTAGAGCGATACTGGCAATACTGGGAGGGAAGGATTCTCAAAGATTCAGCAGTTGTTGATGTAATGGAGTATGCCGACAGCAAAACTAAAACAACAGTCATCGCAGTGCTTTGGCAATTGCACTGAACGACATTCAATGGATAGATACGTACAACAAGAAAGGTAGGTAATATATGGAAGCAGATCATCGAACAACATCCCCCCCCCTATGCTCACACAGACCTCCTGGCAAGCCTATCCGCAGTACACATACCAGCAGAGCTCTCCACGAGTCTTCGAGGGCCGCACAGTGCGTCTTCCTTATTTATCCCAGCCAACATAACTCCGAGGCATCACACGCCATACCTTACATTCTCCACTGCGCAAGTCATTCAGCTTGAAGCTCTCCATCTTGACCTTCTTGCTTTCTCTGCCCTGCTCCCAGGCGCGGATCTTCTTCTTGGTGCCGTCCCAGTCAACCACAATGCCTACGTGATCGGGCTTACCAACCTCAGAGCTGTACTTCTGATGCATGGTGCCACGGTGGCCCTGGAACCGTGCGTTGCGGAAAGTCACAACATCTCCTGCGCGGATCTCATCATTTTGCTGCACCGAGGCATTGGCTAGGTTCGAGTAAACCAGAGCACCGTAGGCGCGCGTGCCAACAGGAAGCAGGACATCAGACAGAGGACTGAGCAGATGCTGCACCAGGCCATGTGGAGTGCCATCCGCGACAGTAGTGTTTTGGATGCCATTAACTGCATTCGCAATGCGCGTGCCAATCTGGTTGTGGGCAGTTTCGAGTTGATCTTGACGCGGCTGATGAGGAGGCGCCTCGTGGCGCTGTTCGAGGGCCGCATCACTGGGGTTGCGAGCATCAAAGTTCACAGATATCACAGTTTGGGAGTAGTCGATGAACAAGATATAAACATCCTTGGTCACAGTGGTTTTACCGCCCCGCTTGGAGGAATTTGACTCTTCGAACTCGAGAAGAACATCCTTGCGATTCTGGAAAACAGGGGGAGGGGTATTGGGTTGCGTCCACCAAAGAGTGTTCTCTGCCAAGTCAACGTCCGTGGCAATAAAGCCTAAATCGATAGATGGACGGGAAACATCCATAGATCTCCGGACACTGGGCTGGGCTCTTGGAATGTCCAGCGATGCACGGTTGCTACGAGGTGTAGGCGGAGGTAGACTAGGGGGCGGAGGAGCCATCGAGGTACGCTTTTCACGAGGCGACGAAATGGACGTCTCGCCATAAGTTTGAACGGGTGAAGCTTCATAAAGATCATCGGACTCGTCTTCAGCAGACGGAGGAGGCATAGGTGGAGCTTCCGCCGGGCCGCTGGGGAAAGGTGGCGGTGGTGGTGCTCTTGAGACAGGCACGCCATGCTGAGGAGCAGTATAACGGTAAGGATCATACTCATCATCGTCACCGCCATATGAAGGCTCTCTTTGCGGTGGAGGAGGTGGAGGTCCTCTAGGCGACTGGATAGAGTCTCTGCCGGAACTCTTTGGAGGCTGGATCGGCGGCGGAGGGGGCACTGCTCGTGGGGCAGACAGAGGAGGGAGAGGCGGGAGGCGGGTCTGGGGCGGGCTACCAGGAGATCGAAGCGAGTGCTCGTCGGTCATGACACCTTCGTCGAGGCTAGAATCGCGGCCGTGTGACTTCAGAGCATCCTTGAACTTAGCACCAGATGCAATGTCCGTGTCGTAGTCGCCATCATATTCAGTGATTTCGCCTTCGGTACCCTCCCCGGCTTGGCGGGGCTGTGAAGTCATGCTTGTCCGACTGTCCGTTGTAGACCTTCGCCGAATATTGACTGGAGGAGGGGGAGGGATGGGTCTACTCTGAGATGAGACTGGGGGATTGACTGGTACCGGGGGAGGAGGGCGACTCATTCTCTTGTCTGCAGGGAGTGTCGGTGACAAGGGAGATGTTGTATCGTATGTCGATGCTCGGCGAGAGTCGAGATGGTCGAGGAGCGGAGGTGCTGGTTGCTCTGCTGCTGCAGTGGCCGGCGTAATGTTCGGATGCAGGGACAATTCGTCATCAGATTCGTCTCCTGGATCGGCAGGTGCAGCGCCCTTGGGTGGGGGCAGAGATTGAGCTAGTTCCTCCAAGTCAATACAAATTAACACCTAGCACTAGTTCGAGTAAACTTACATCCTGGAATCGGCGGAGGGGACAACGGTTGTTCATGAGGAACTGGAGGTGGTACCGGACGCGTGTTGAGTGGGGGAGGGGGAGGAACTGCGCGCTCTATGAATGGATTGTCAGCAGTAGCCCTCGTGGACATTGAACAGCATCTTCCGTACCTTGCGGTGTAAAGGGTCTATCGACAGACATACGACGTTGAGGGGGTTCTTCATGGACAACTTCCTCTACATCAGGAACCTCGTGTGCAGCATGCTGCTGAGTTATCGGGCTTGCAGGAGACTCTTCCTGTTCTTCCTCCTGCCCTTCTTCCTCTTTCTGGACATTAGGATAAACTGGAGGCTTTCCTGCATTCATTCCAGGTAAGGCCATGATAGGGACCGGAGGGGCTGCGGCGGGACGGGAGCTCTCATCATCAATGGCTCTCTCTGCCTCCGCAGGCGCAGGCGCCTTTGGTTTGCGAGCCGCACCAGGGATAGGCATACCACCAGGGGGCCCGAAGAAACCCATCATACCCATACCACCACTCATCTTTGCCATTCTCTCTCGAAGTTCCATCTTTCGCTTGACCTCAGGGTCAATATCCTCCTCTTCGTCCTCGTCCTCGCCCTCCTGCGCTGGCTCTTCGGCTTCTTCGTTATCCTCATCTGACTGCGGCTCATCTGTACGTTCCGCCTTTGCATGCGCATCCTGAGCCTGTGCTTGACGTCGAGCCTCTGCACGGGCTCGCTCGTCCGAGTCTTCCTTGCTCGTGGAAGTTTCTTCCGCGTCCTCCGTGTCGGCAGCAGCAGAATCGTCCGCATCATTGGTGTCGCTGGCGAGCTCCTGCGCAGGCGGGGGTGGCATTGCAGGCTGCGGCACAGCTGGTCCCACTGCTTCATGAGCATGTTCTCGTGCCGGATCGTGTGCTTCGGCTCCTTCAGCTGAAAGATCTTGTGTAGGAAGAGTGTCTTCGTGAGATTCGAGACGCTTCTTCGGAGGCCGCTTCGCCTTTTCCTTCTTTTGCGCAGCTTCGGCATGACGTTGAGCCTGTTCCATCTGTTGTTTCTGGAGCAGCGCAATACGTTCCTTGAGACTTGTTGGCTTGGGCTGATCCTCCACGCCTTCTTCCGGGCCATCACTCGACAGAGGACGGGCCTCAGACACAGGAGGCTCTCGCGTAGGAAGTTCTCTCGTTACTCTTTCTTGAACATCAGGATCCTCTTCTCTGCGATATACCTTCTGCGGGGGAGGCTCTCTGGGCGGCGGTACATAGGCGTTCTTACTAGGTGGCGGTGCAACAAATGGTTTCCGGATAAAGGTGTTGGAGCTCTGAGAGAGCCCGCCTGGCTTAAAGGGCGCAACTGGCGGCGCAGCAGGCTTGTTGAACGCCGCAATACGATCCCTGAAAGACGACCCGGTTGGCTTCTCGGCGACAGCGGGAGGCGGCGGCTTGGATACAGGTTTAGGGACGAGTTCACCAGCATCCCTCGTGGAAGGTTGGGGAACTGGAGCTGCTACCGGCTTAAACGGAGGAATCTCACTTGCCGGCGATGCTAGAGCTGGAGGGGGAGAGCTGGGTGGCTGAGGTACGGCTGTAGGTGTCTTCACAACCTCGGGCTCAGGCTCAGGCTCAGGCTCAAATTCAAGCTCGGGCTCGGGCTCGGGCTCGGGGTGGTAGGAACTCTCTGGAGCAGGGATTGCAGCTGCAGCAGCGGGCTCCGGGGGTGGCGGAACTGGCTCTGCTTCCTTCCTGGGTCTGCTGGGACGAGTCGGTCGCGGGGGTGCAGGGGGCTCATATCTTTCGACGAAATTCTTGGGGAAAATGCCCTCTACTTTGCGCCCGGAGTCGTCCGCATACTCACCAAAGTACCACTCTGCATCTTCCTCCGCTGTAACGGTTATGATCTGTCCGATAGCGAACTTAAGGTCGTCATCGTGGTCCGAAGAATACTCGAAGACCGCTCTGACCGTGAATGGCGGACTGGACATTTGGCAAGTTGAAGGTTCCCGTCACGGAGGTGGAATGGAAGACTTCAAGTTGGGATCGGAGGAATGGATCGAATCGAAGAGACAGGCGGAATATCTGCAGGCAAAAGCACTAAATTATGTACGGCTTTATGCAGTTCAACATATGCGAGATGTGCTTCACTGCGAGGTGGTCTGCTTTGAGGACAAGGAAAATAACAATAAGAATATGTCAGCCTGGTGGACTGACGTACGTCAGAGCATGGCCGATGGAGGGGGTGGGATCGGACACGCTCGCTCACACACCGCCAGAAGGACAGCTGGTGGGATCCAGGCTAGTGAGAAACTTACTGCATTCAGAAGGACACACTGCTCACGAGATGATATATTATTCACAAAAAGGGAAGGGAGGAATTGAGAAACAGAGGCGGAAAGTAGGGAATGATGAGCTGGTGGGGATTTGGGGGGGAGGAGGGGAGGAGAGGGAGAGGGAGAGGGAGAGGGAGGAATGAACCGAGAGGATGTACGGAAATGTAAGGCAAGTACAGTATGTACAGTCAGTTACGACAAGTAGACTAAAGTGTAGTTACAGAGTTGTTAGACTCGTTACAGACAGACGGACCCTCCTTAGTCCTCTTTCACTTCTCTTAAGTTCTCTCACTCACTCTCTCACTCTCTCTCTTGCTCGCCCGCTCTCACAAGCAGCTCCACCACGGGGGCGATCGGCGGCTAATAAGATTGAGCAGAGGCTGAACCGGTCATCCACCGATTCCATTGCCTGCCAATCAATCAATCAATCAACACATTTCATGAGTTGGGAACCTCACAAGCAGACGGGCACCTAAATTGGGTGACTACCAGGTGCACATGTTGTCATTCTTCTCCTGACCTCCTGATTACAGTCGCAATTGGCCACCGATAGGTGATTATGTAGCAGCTAGCAGGTCATAAGTATGAGTGAGGAGGACTAACCAACCTCATCGTCATCCAAGTGGGTGATTTGTTACCTGAGTGCGCTTAGCTTCCCTTTCAATCCGGGGTTTTTGCCTCCTGCCGACCCGACCAAATTTGCACCTTGTTCAACTCTCATTCCGACCTTCCCTTTCCATCCGACTCACTATTCACCTCATATCCGTCTTCCCTCCCCGTTTTTCTTTTCTCAAGTTGTATATATAATCTCTCCGTAAATATGTCCTCCGGTCGACAAGTACTGAAAACCTCACTCCCATCCGCGCACGCAGCTTCCGCTTCGTTAACTCGCTCAAACCCTGCTACCGCTCGTCAATCGCCACCCAAAGCCGGCATGTCACGACAGGAGCAAGGAGCATTAACATCCAGACCCGGTACTGATCCCCGTCATATGGCGATTGCGCTGCACCATGCGCGCCAGATCCAAGCCCAGAAGGATGCGGAGGCTCTCATTCTCGATCGCATTCTCGACCTCGTCCAGTTCCCCACCTCACCGTCCGCCGATCCCAGCTCCCCGTCCCCCGAAGATGCTCGGGCCTTCAAGTCTGCATTGACACCCTTCCAACCCGCCGATTACGACAATCTGATTCTGGAACGAAACATCGAAGGACTGTGCGGGTATACTCTTTGTCCCCACGAACATCGCAAGGAGGACTCTCGCGGCGCCTTTCGCATCACGTGGGGCGCGAAGGGCAGCGGGCCCGGCGGGCGCGGGCGCGAGATGAACATCGTCCCGAAAGAAAAGTTGGAGATGTGGTGCTCCGATGCGTGTGCGGAACGGGCGATGTTTATCCGAGTGCAGCTCGCCGAGCAACCGGTGTGGGAACGACGAGCGGACGATGCCCACGGCGCCCATATCCTACTCCTCGAAGAGGAACGGGCCAGAACACAGCAGCAAGGAAAAGGCAAGATGCGGAGCGCGGCCAGCGTCAACGAGGTCACCGGTCAGCTAGTGGACTTGCATGTGCACGAGGGACCAAGCTCCAGCGACGTGTTCGATCACATGGCCAAGCTGTCGGTTCGTGATGACGCACGTTCGCAAGAGCTTGCCCTTGAGCGTGGCGATGCTCACCCGGCACTGTACACGGGTCGCGTGGATGTTAACGTGCAGGAGAACAGTCGCGCTGCTGGACCTGTGACGGCACCGCAGATGCGCCCCGGAGACGAGAAAGGGGGCTCAATCGAAGGGTATGTGCCTCGTGATCATTGAGCTTGCCGAGGGCAAAAATGGCAGTAATGATTGAATGGAGCCATTGGCATTACAAGGGGCGTTGTATTCCAGGATGATACCCAGATAAGATAGCAATCTACAAAATCTAAGACGATATAGCATCTCTGAAGATCGGCAAAAGCATCGATCATAGAGTCACAAGACATGGCTGTCGGATTGGCGATGACATATGGAATTCCTACGCAGCAACCAGCCGTGAGACCAGCTGCTGAACGGGAAGTGAATTGGCAATCAAGCGTCATCTCCGTCAGGAGAATCGGCGACACCTTGTTTGACGAAAGTCATGTTCATTCCTCACGAGTCTGTTTCTAGACTACAATGGTAGCTGGAAGCCTGCCAGAACAAGCATGAAAACGCCATGGACCGACCCAAGACAATCGTGAAACTTTTTCATTTTCCGCTCGCGGGCGCACAGATTTACCGGTAGCGACGGGGGCGCTCCTGAACCTGCTGCTGGGTGACGTTGACGACGTTGACCTTGAGGTTGTCGAACTAGAAAACGTGAGACATATTAGCTTGCTTCAACTTCCCCACTATCTGATTCATGGTTGGAGGGAAACTTACACCGAGGCTCTTGAGGAGATCCTTGGTGTCGGCGTCGACATCGAGCTGGCCGGACTCGGTCTGGGAGACATCCAGAGCGGAGACCTCAGGAACGTACTGATCCTTGCGCTCACGCTCCTCCTCCTGAAGCTTGAAGGAGATACCGCGGACAGGGCCACGCTGGATACGCTTCATAAGGTGGGTAGTGTAACCAGCAATCTAATTCCAACAAAAAATCAGCGATCCACTCCGGGTTTTTAGCTTCTTGCGGCGCGCGCAAATTCGACTAACCTTGTTGCGGAGACGCTTGGAGGCAATGATAGCGATCTCATCGCAAATGCGCTTGTTGGTCTCGAAGTCGAGCGTCAACTTGGGGTAGTAACGCTCGATGATGACCTTAGCGGAACGCTTGACTGTCTACACGGCGAAAATCATTAGAATTGTGGCATCAACACGCGATTTCTGTGCGGTCTCTGCTCACCTTGGTACGGACGCGACCCATTTTGGCGGTTTGTTGCTGGCTGGATGGATGTTCGAAACTCCGACCAAGATTCCTTATGTCTCCCGATCCTCAAAGACACCCGCCCTCGCTTAGCCGTGTGCGGGTCACGTGCTGGTAGTCGCCCTGTCGGTCAGCCCTAACTATCTGCACGTGATCATTACTCTCAACCAATGCTTAAGCAGCATTTGTGGCTGACCAACTACTGAGTCACCAGTAGTTATACGTAAGGAACTATCTAGTACTCCGTTCATTAACGACTTATACTGAAAATTCTCATTGGTAGTCAAAGGAGCCATTACGAGTAAATTGGGGACCAGGCGAGCGTTTCAGAACTTGAGAATGGTTTGGCAACAGGTGAAACTGCTACTATGTATGGACTGCAATGTGCTTATACAACAGAAAAAGAAAGAAAGAACAGGAGTAGCTCTACATTGACCAGAAAACCGCATATTCATACAGACCGCACAGCTCCCCAATAGCTGCAAAAACAAGCTGCACCATCGAGATAGAAAAAAAGAATACCACTAAACCAGATAGGTCTCGCTCATACTTAGGTAAAGCTCTTCATGAGATCCCGTGCGAGAGCCTCCGGATTATCCGCTGGGGAGCTTAAGTCCTCCGACGCCGAGAATGTGCCGGTCTGAGGGCGGGCTCTATCCAACCTCGGCACCTGCCGCTGGCCACTTTGAGCGACGTAACGGGGCACTTGCATTACTCTCGGCTTCTGGTACTCTGTGATTCCGTACGGTGCTCTAGACGTAACGGTAGCGCGGTAACTAGCCAAATCAATGCGACCGTATGAATTGATGGAAGCCCGAATAGGGTTGACCCAGTACTTGGCACCACCAGGGATAGAGGCGTCAAATTGATCAAGGCCAGCTGGCCCGTCATATTCAGTGAAGGCCATGGCGTTGAGATCTTCCACAACGATACCAGCAACACCGCCAACCGCTTTGCCTCCCTTGTTCTTGAACCTGCCCTTGGGACGCAAGACACGTGCCTCAACAGGACGTTGATAAGTCTGAGGTCCAAATCTGGGATGGTTGTAAACCAAGGCGTGAGACCTGGTGTAGGACAATCCTGCGGAGGGGTGCGTCTTCGGAGGTCCGGACGCAACATACTCAGGAGCAGACAGTTGGGGGGCAGGAGGTAGGTAATAGGTCTTTCCAATCAGGTCGGAAGGTATCATAGGAGGTGGTGGGAGATCCAGGATTTGGAAGATCACTGGGCCTAGGCTGAATGGATCCGTACGCAGCGACTTGACATATGCCTGGAACTCTTTCGCATCAAATACGAAGGGTTCATCGATGCCCGCAAAATCTCCGCTGTCCTGTGCCTGCTTTCTTCGCTCGGCCTTTTTCTTTGCGACGAAATAACTGCGCAACTTTTTCATGATCTTCGGCTTGTCCCTGCGCACAGTATCCAAGTAGGCCTGGAACTCCGCCTCCGTCTGACTGGCGAGGTATGGTCCAGAATGGCGGAACTTTTTGGCGGCCGGGTCTTTGAGGCCGTTGCTTGTTTCGGTATTGTCCAAACGGGCCTCGAAAGGACTCGAGTGCCGAGGAGCCATATTGCTGGAGTAGCTGACTTTCTCAGGAAGGGACATCGGCAAATGGAGCTCTTGAAACTTCTCCAAGGTCACCGTATGATCCGCCGCGGATTCGAAATCCGTGGTATGTTCAAAGGTGTCTAAAGCATTGAGTCGAACCACAGGCCGTGAGGATCTAGCGGACGTTGTCTTTGCCGGCAAGGGTCTCTTCAAACCCCAGTCACCCTTCAGAAGAGAAGATGATGGTGTGACAATGGCCGCTCGAATTGGGTGAGGAAGGGTTGCGGAATCGGATTCAGCGACCTGCCTCGAAGTTGGTCGTTCTTGAGGCGGAGCCAAGGCCTGCGGAAGTGCAAACAAGCGAGACTTCCGCAGCAAGTTTGCTGTCGGGGATAGCCTGGCTGTCACCATGGCGCGGGACTGATGGCTGGGACGTTGTGCGGGTGGTCTCTGTCCTGAGGAAGCTGGAGAAAAGTTGATTGTAGCGGACAATCCTCTACAGCCGCGCCAAGCCGTGGGTTACGGCAGCCCACAACAACACACCATGCACCTGATCACCCATCGCAGGGTTGTAAAGCCTGTTGGCTGCGATGTCAAGCCACGAATTCAAAAATCCTTCTTCCGTAGGTGGTGCTGATTTGCCCGTGTGGCACCAGGGTCTATCTGAATATTACATCCGATCAATATTTTGGCGGTGGTCTGAATATCGCTATTCAAAATACTGACCACGGTACCTAGATCGACGTCGCACCTGATATCTGATTTGCAAACACTGTATATGGTAGAAAGCTGACAGCAGCTGTCGGGCTTTCTTTGAAGTCGGTGCTTAGAGATCAGGTAGAAGGATTTTACTAATATGCGAGGCGCTTCAGCTTGTTAGAATGTTTGCTACATAGAAGGTGTAAACACCATTTTAAGAGACTAATGTTGACTAGGGAATGTTGGGATATCATAAGCATTAAGCTATCTTCAAAGATTCAAAGGTAGGTCTTCCGTCTACATGGCTGATTATAAGATCTACCTCCCAGACGTCTGCCCACATCAATATGATGCTTTGAAAGGTCTCAGAGTCTCAAGGCCAGGACAGCACAATGAGATACATTTTCTCAACGCGAACAGTGAAGGGCTCCTAATGAGCTATCTGAAAGGTATAGTATAACATTTTCTTCACACTGAGAGTTATAATACTGTCACAATCAATGTTGCTGCATCTAAAGTAGGCTTCGGTCATGATTCTTCAATGCAGAGCGTTTCGGATCCTTTCAGTGTCTTTTCATGATATTTTTGAAGTGGGGTACTCAGGTCATAAGGTCTTGAATATGTAGTTAACACTTACTAGCTCTTTCAGATCGATGATACGTGGCGCAACATCATATATGATCACGCAGAAACGCTGAGAATTGACTTAACTGTGTCAACAACCGTTTCCCTCAGTTGCCGATACTGAATACCTAGAATCTCAATCGACTTCTTGTTGTCGTAGCCATACACATTATCAGGCAGGTCGCTAGGCGCATCCGTTGAGGGTAGCTTCTCTGCGACCTCGGGAAACGACTCTCGTACCACTTCCACAAGCTCTTTGTTGGTAAAGTAGCCAGAAGTAGTGAAAAACCTTTGGCCACCGGCCTCAGAAACCTCAATAGCCCTAACGTGGGCTAATGCGACATCATGAACATCTACCCACAAGAACGTACCCGTAGGAGGAAGACCATCTTTGAATTTCCCTTGGACCAGGTTTGCAAGTCTTTGATTGGAAGTGTTGATGGCGTCCAAGGAATTCAGGTAGGGAACAACAGGGCCAAAGACCAGAGGTGGGTTGATGGTTGCAATGTCGAAGTTTGGCTTTTCGTTCTCAACGAATTCCCAAGCGGCCTTTTCAGCAAATGTCTGATGCAAGCAAGAAAGTCAGTAAGGCAGCTACCGTGGATTGGGGCTCTAAATGACAGACGGGTGCATCGCACCTTGCTTGCTCTGTATGTTTGAGCAGGATCCATCGCCTCCTCCCACGTTACAGGGTTCCAGTTCTCCTCACTGTAAACCTTCGCATGTGCTTTAGGGTTGACGATTGCAGCGAAGGATGAGGTGACCACCACACGCTTAACAGTCGGAGCATGGGCTTTGATTGCTTTCAATATGCCAGTAGTACCCTTCACGGCTGGCTCCAGAAAATCCTTCACAGGGTCTGAGATGTTAAAGTGAAATGGCGATGCGGTGTGTAGAACATAGTCGAAGGGCGGATCGGATTTAACAGCCTAAATTCAAGAATGCTTAGCCATGGCACAAGTAGAGAAACGAATTCGGCCATACCTCGTCAAATGCGCCATCTGCTGCAACATCCTGAACAATGATGTAGGAGAGCTTCTCCTTTGGCGTGTTTGGATGCGCATTAAGGATTTTCTGTCCTTTTTCATCGGACCGCACCGTAACGACTGTATCAAATCTACAGTATGGGGGTTTTCGGTCAGCATTCGAATAAACCCCAACTTAAATCCATCGCACTCACCCACGCTCCAAAAGATTGTCGATGATGTGAGCAGCAATGAAGCCACTACCTCCTGAGACAGAATGTCAGTCTTCTCCACAGCAAGCACTATGAGCTGGGCCTTTCTTACCAGTAAGAAGGACTTTAGGCATATTGAGTATAGTGGTACTAGTCTTGCTTGTTCTAAATTGGAATGAGCAGGTTTCAGAGGTAGTTTTCGACTCCCTTGGAATATCTCGAGGGGTGATTTCCTTGCCCTTTTGAATACCTGGGGATACACCGTTACCCCTCAAATGACGAACTATATGCCCCCCCACTACGATCCACTGTTGGTCATATCATACGAACTCGATAGGCGCCCACTCTGATTACAAATACTGGAAACAGATCGCGACTAGATAGGAGATGGCCATCTAGCTCCGCGACATTACCGGGGTTCAAATTGTGGCTGGCTGTTGGCTGTTGTCCACTGAGTCTGCCCCAAGCGCCTGTAGGCGGATTTAAGGGAGGCAGATTCGCTGACATTGCGTTATCGGATAAGCACTCTAGACCGGATTTACGATAACAGCGTTTCTTAGTTCCTGATCGTGGTCTTTGATGTACCTGGGAAGATAGATCAGGCAAGTGACCCCGTTTACAGCGATCAAAAGCAGGACTTCTGATGATGACATTGCTACCGAACTCTCATCCCAGAACCCAGTTATAGAAATTATTTGGTCATACACCTCTTCAACTATAGATGCAGCCGCCGCCCTCCGTAAGCTTTGAACAAATGCATTAGCTTCTCTTGTCTAGTATGCACTGTCCCGTATGCTTTTGGAAAAAGGCCCAGTTGCCTGCCTCAGAAAAGTTTACATGGATGATGCTTTAGTCTCACCACAACCATGACCACAACAACAAGAAAACTTCTAGAGAATGAACTGGTGTTTCAGTAGCATGCTCAAGTGCATATTTCATCCCCATAGCCGAGCGCGTTGCAATGCTTATTTTGCCACTAGAAACAGCCGATTAACCGAACATTTGAGACCCGTTAATTCACATAGTCGAAGGCATATTCAATTGCGACGGTGGAAATTGGGTATGAGTTATGATAGGGGCCGCCATGACCACAATTAAAAACTTAAGCCTGGCTCAAGCTTGGCCAATGACATGGCTGTTGAAGTATAAGTCCGAGTAATAAATGAAATTATGAAGAGCAGGGATGAATTCAGTTCTTTTCAGATAGGAATTATAGTATCCCACTCCAGCGGGCGAGTCTGCGTACCCGAATCCCAACCAGGCATTTCATACTGAGCTCAGTGCCTCAGGCCATAAATGGTCCGTGCACGGGTTTCCGGAGGCCGTCGACCTCACCTCCCGCATCGCTCAGGGCCACCCATATCGGCTCTCCACCCCATGTCCAACTCGTGTCATCGTGCATGCCCTAGAGGTTGACTTCAAATGTCCACCCTGGGGTGTGGTACGCAATATGGCGCAAGCAGGTCCTATCACGGACGTCACTCAACGACTCTTCATCGAGTTAAAGTCTAAGAACGAGGAAACGCGGGTGCGAGCTGCTTATGAGCTTTACGACAACGTCGTTGCCATCTCACGAGGTAACACTTTCGGTATCGGTCGCACAAGAAATAAGGCTAATACTTTGCTCTTTGGTAATAGACTGGCCTCCAGAGAAGTTTCTCGAGTTCTTCAACGCAGTTAGCCAGCGCATCGCACAGCTCGTGGTTACCGGCAATGACGCACACGACAAGATTGGCGGGCTATTGGCTCTCGATCGCCTAATAGATTTCGATGGTGTGGACGCGGCTCAGAAGACAACTCGATTTGCAAGCTATCTTCGTAATGCCCTACGAAGCAATGATACTGCGGTCTTGGTGTACGCAGCTCGGGCACTTGGCCGTCTGGCCAAGCCCGGTGGAGCTCTTACGGCAGAATTGGTCGAGAGTGAAATACAATCTGCTCTAGAGGCTCTTCAGTCTGAGCGGCAGGAAAGCAGGCGGTTCGCTGCGGTACTTGTTATCCGGGAGCTTGCCAAAGGCTCACCGACACTGCTCTATGGCTTTGTCTCCCAGATATTCGAGCTCATCTGGGTCGCTCTTCGCGACCCCAAGGTGCTTATCCGAGAAACTGCAGCCGAGGCCGTCAGCGAATGCTTTGAAATCATTGCTGCCAGAGATATGCAAGTTCGACAACTATGGTTCGCACGAATCTACGAAGAGGCGCTGCTAGGTCTCAAATCCAGCAACGTGGATTGGATTCATGGATCGCTTTTAGTGCTAAAAGAGTTACTTTTGAAGGGCGCCATGTTTATGAACGAACATTACCGGAATGCATGCGAGATTGTCCTTCGCCTCAAAGATCACCGTGATCCCAAGATACGCACCCAAGTTGTTTTGACCATTCCGATCCTCGCCTCTTATGCTCCACTCGACTTCACAGAAACCTATCTACATAGATTCATGATCTACCTTCAAGCGCAACTCAAAAGAGATAAGGAAAGGAACTCTGCATTTATTGCAATTGGAAAGATTGCCAACGCTGTCGGTGTTGCTATCGCACAATACCTCGATGGTATCATTGTTTACATCCGAGAAGGCCTTGCTATGAAAGCGTAAGATGCATTTTCTGCCCCTGCGCAATATCCTAAACATCAGCAAAGCTAATTTATACAAGCCGCAATCGAGCTGCCGTAAATGAAGCACCGATGTTCGAATGTATCAGCATGTTGTCACTGGCAGTGGGACAGGCACTCAGCAAATACATGGAAGCGCTGCTCGACCCTATCTTTGCATGCGGGTTGAGCGAGTCTCTTACCCAAGCTCTGGTCGATATGGCCCACTACATCCCTCCCATCAAGCCGATAATCCAAGAGAAACTCCTGGATATGCTGAGCCTGATTCTCTATGGTACCCCCTTCCGACCGTTGGGTTGTCCTGAAAGCAGATTGCCACCCATGCCTTCCTTTGCCAGGGATTTCGGACCTCAGGAACTTCATTCTGACACCGAAATTGCACTTGCACTTCACACTCTGGGGAGCTTCGACTTCTCGGGACATATTCTCAACGAATTTGTTCGTGATGTAGCCATCAATTATGTCGAGAATGACAATCCTGAAATTCGAAAGGCATCCGCACTCACTTGCTGTCAACTGTTTGTCCATGACCCCATCATCAATCAAACAAGTAGTCATTCGATACAAGTTGTCAGTGAAGTTATCGACAAACTTCTCACAGTCGGCGTGGGAGATCCTGACCCAGAGATACGACGGACAGTCTTATGGTCTTTGGACCGGAAGTTTGACCGTCATCTTGCCAGACCGGAGAATATTCGTTGCCTCTTTCTAGCAGTCAATGATGAAGTGTTCCCCGTCAGAGAGGCTGCTATCTGCATCATCGGTCGCCTGTCCAGCGTTAACCCGGCATATGTCTTTCCACCACTCCGAAAGCTGCTTGTTAATCTCTTGACAAGTCTCGGCTTCGCAAGCACTGCTCGTCAGAAGGAAGAGAGTGCCCAGCTGATCAGCCTCTTTGTTTCGAATGCTACGAAGCTCATCAGATCTTACGTAGATCCGATGATCACTACATTGCTGCCAAAAGCCACTGATGTAAATCCGGGTGTCGCTTCGACAACTCTCAAGGCTGTCGGGGAGCTCGCAAGCGTTGGCGGTAGCGAAATGAAAACGTACCTGCCGCAACTGATGCCAATTATTCTCGATGCATTGCAGGATCTATCGTCTCATGCGAAGAGAGAGGCAGCCTTGCGAACTCTCGGACAATTGGCTAGTAATTCCGGATATGTCATAGATCCGTACCTCGAGTACTCTCACCTCCTTGCTGTCCTGATCAACATCATCAAGACGGAACAAACCGGATCCCTCCGCAAGGAAACCATCAAAGTCTTAGGAATATTGGGAGCCTTGGACCCCTACAAGTATCAGCAAATCAGCGAAACTGCGCCAGATATCCATCACATCAATGAGGTGCAGACCGTCTCCGATGTCGCTCTCATTATGCAGGGCTTGACACCATCTAACGACGAATACTATCCGACAGTGGTCATCAACACACTAATGCAGAACATCTTGCGTGAGAACTCCCTTGCTCAGTACCATTCTGCAGTTATCGATGCAATCGTCACGATCTTCAAGACGTTGGGTCTCAAGTGCGTGCCCTTCCTTGGACAGATCATCCCGGGCTTTATTTCCGTCATCAGAGGATCTCCTCCAAGCCGTCTCGAGTCTTACTTCAACCAGCTGGCAGTCTTGGTGAATATTGTACGGCAACACATACGGGCTTTCCTTCCGGAGATAATTGAAGTCGTTCGTGATTTCTGGGATGCCTCATATCAAGTCCAGGCCACAATCCTTTCCTTGGTTGAAGCAATAGCAAAATCTCTGGAAGGAGAATTCAAGAAGTATCTTGCAGGACTTATCCCGCCCATGCTTGACACATTCGAAAAGGACACTACACCGCGCCGACAACCCTCTGAGAAGATCCTACACACCTTCCTGATATTTGGCCCTAGCGGCGAGGAGTACATGCATCTTATTGTGCCATCTATTGTGCGCCTGTTTGACCGGACACAAAATCCGACCAGTATACGAAAGTCTGCTATTGACACTTTGACGAAGCTATCACGCCAAGTCAATGTTTCGGACTTTGCATCCTTGATGGTTCACTCTTTGTCACGCGTGGTTGCTGGTAGTGACCGCACCTTACGCCAGGCTGCCATGGATTGTATCTGTGCACTTATCCTCCAGCTCGGCCAAGACTTCAACCATTACATACATCTTTTGAACAAAGTCTTGAAGGCACATCAGGTCAGTCATAGCAACTACCACATGCTGGTGACCAAGTTACAGAAGGGAGATCCTCTTCCACAGGATCTTAACAACCCTGATGAAAACTATGCAACACTTGCAGATGACGCCAATTATGCAGAGATTGGGCAGAAGAAAATGCTTGTCAACCAGCAACATCTTAAGAGTGCTTGGGATGCTTCTCAAAAATCCACTCGAGAGGATTGGCAGGAATGGATAAGACGTTTCAGCGTGGAACTGCTAAAAGAATCTCCTTCCCCGGCTCTACGCGCGTGCGCCAGCTTAGCTGGCATCTATCAGCCACTAGCAAGGGACCTTTTCAATGCTGCCTTCGTCTCATGCTGGACGGAGCTGTATGATCAGTATCAAGAGGAACTAGTCCGGTCAATTGAGAAAGCGCTTACTTCGCCCAACATCCCCCCCGAAATCCTTCAGGTTCTGCTTAATTTGGCAGAATTCATGGAGCACGACGACAAAGCTCTCCCAATTGACATCCGCACCTTGGGCAAGTATGCCGCTAAATGTCACGCTTTTGCCAAAGCCCTCCACTACAAGGAGCTGGAATTCGAACAAGATCAGAACTCCGGGGCAGTTGAGGCCTTGATCACCATTAACAACCAGCTTCAACAGTCCGACGCCGCTATTGGAATTCTCCGCAAGGCACAGGCGTATCGAGATGTCGAACTCAAAGAGACGTGGTTCGAGAAGCTTCAGCGCTGGGAAGAAGCTCTCGCTGCTTACAAACGGCGTGAGAGGATCGACCCTGATTCTTTTGGAGTTACCATGGGTAAAATGCGCTGTCTTCACGCTCTTGGTGAGTGGAAGGTGCTTTCAGACCTCGCTCAGGAGAAGTGGAATCAAGCATCTCTTGAACACCGAAGAGCAATAGCACCTTTAGCCGCTGCTGCTGCCTGGGGACGTGGACAGTGGGAACTGATGGACTCTTACCTGGGCGTTATGAAAGAGCAATCCCCGGATCGCTCTTTCTTTGGCGCAATTCTGGCTATCCACCGAAACCAGTTTGACGAAGCTACGATGTATATCGAGAAAGCGCGCAATGGCCTGGACACCGAGCTTTCCGCTTTGTTAGGCGAGTCGTATAACCGTGCCTATAATGTTGTTGTGCGCGTCCAGATGCTTGCTGAGCTGGAGGAAATCATTACATACAAGCAGAACATCGGTGATCCTGAAAAGCAGGAATCCATGCGTCAAACGTGGAACAAGCGGCTTCTTGGATGTCAACAAAATGTGGAGGTATGGCAACGCATGCTCAAGGTTCGAGCACTTGTTACGTCGCCTCGTGAAAATCTTGAAATGTGGATCAAATTCGCCAATCTATGCCGAAAGTCCAACCGCATGGGCCTTGCTGAGCGATCTCTTGCATCTCTCGAAACTACTGTGTCTGACAGCAATGGCACGCGGGTCATTGCTCCCCCAGAAGTTACTTATGCTCGTCTCAAGTTCAATTGGGCTACTGGCCGCCAACGTGAAGCGTTGCAAATGCTCAAAGAGTTTACTTCAGGCCTTACTGAAGATTTCACTCGGTACAACACCCTCATACTATCACAAGCCGATCACGGCGGAGTCAATGGTGTCAATGGAGTAAACGGGGTGAATGGGGTGAATGGTGTCGCTGATGCGAATCATCCTGATGTTCAAGGGCTCCGGGAACGCATTGGCGATGTAGCCAAATTCAGGAAGCTTCTGGCTAAGAGTTATCTCCGACAAGGCGAGTGGCAGACTGCCATGCAAAGAGGTGATTGGCGGCCCGAGCATGTTCGCGAGGTGCTCAACGCTTATGCCGCTGCGACAAACTACAATCGTGATTCATATAAAGCATGGCACTCTTGGGCATTGGCGAACTTCGAAGTTGTCACGACAATTGCAAGCCAAGCCAGCAGAGATGGCACGACTATGGCGATGGTGCCGGGCCACATTGTAACGGAGCATGTGATACCTGCACTCCGGGGCTTCCTCAGGTCCATCGCATTGTCGTCAACGTCTTCTCTCCAGGACACCCTCCGACTTCTGACTTTGTGGTTCGCCCATGGTGGTGATACAGAGGTGAACAGCGTTGTCGTTGAAGGCTTTACGGCGGTCAATATCGACACTTGGCTTGCAGTTACCCCCCAGCTTATCGCCCGAATTAACCAACCCAACATCAGAGTACGAAGTGCAGTTCATCGACTGCTATCCGAGGTTGGCAAAACACATCCTCAAGCATTGGTTTACCCCTTGACGGTTGCGATGAAATCGAATGTTACGAAGCGTTCGCAATCTGCCAGCAGTATTATGGACAATATGCGACAGCACAGCGCAAAGCTGGTCGAACAAGCTGATTTGGTTAGTCATGAGCTCATCCGAGTCGCGGTACTGTGGCACGAATTGTGGCATGAAGGTCTGGAGGAGGCATCTCGGCTCTACTTCGGTGATCACAATGTTGAAGGGATGTTCGCAACACTTGCACCCTTACATGACATGCTTGACAAAGGAGCAGAAACATTGCGTGAAGTATCTTTTGCGCAGGCTTTTGGTCGAGATCTTGCTGAGGCGAAGCATTACTGTATGCTTTTCCGTGAGACTGAGGAGATTGGCGATTTGAACCAGGCATGGGATCTCTACTATACTGTGTTCCGCAAGATCAGCCGGCAGCTTCCTCAGTTGTCGATCCTCGATCTCAAGTATGTTTCTCCCAAACTCAAAGACTGCGTGGATCTCGACCTTGCCGTTCCTGGAACCTACCAAAGCGGTCGACCTATCATCCGGATTGTCAGCTTCGATCCCATATTGCATGTTCTACAGACCAAGAAGAGACCGCGTAGAATGACCCTCAAAGGCAGCGACGGCAACTCCTACATGTACGCGCTCAAGGGACACGAAGATATCCGGCAAGACGAGAGAGTCATGCAACTATTCGGCCTTGTTAACACCCTTCTGGATAATGATGGGGAGAGCTTCAAGCGCCATTTATCTGTGCAACGGTTCCCTGCCATTCCCCTGTCTCAGAGCTCCGGTCTTCTAGGATGGGTCTCCAACAGCGATACATTGCATGCATTGATCAAGGAATACCGAGAGAGCCGTCGGATATTACTCAACATTGAACATCGTATCATGCTTCAAATGGCACCGGACTACGATAATCTCACGCTCATGCAGAAAGTGGAAGTATTCGGGTACGCCATGGACAACACTACCGGGAAAGATCTTTATCGTGTCCTTTGGCTCAAAAGCAAGAGCTCGGAGGCGTGGCTTGAGCGGCGGACGAACTACACTCGATCTCTTGGTGTCATGTCTATGGTTGGGTACATACTTGGTCTGGGCGATCGCCACCCGTCTAACCTCCTTCTCGATCGAGTTACTGGCAGAGTGGTTCACATTGACTTTGGTGATTGCTTCGAGGTGGCCATGCACCGAGAGAAATACCCAGAAAGAGTGCCTTTCCGCCTTACTCGCATGTTGACATTCGCGATGGAAGTGAGCAACATCGAAGGCAGTTATCGTATCACATGTGAAGCGGTTATGCGTGTTCTCAGAGAGAACAAGGACTCCCTTATGGCTGTGCTCGAAGCGGTGAGTCTCTTATTTTCAGGATGGAATCTGACAAGGATATCTACTAATTGTTTTAATAACAGTTCATTCATGATCCTTTGATCAATTGGCGTCTGGGAGTCCGCGAGTCGCCAGATCGGATGCCCTTCTCCGCAGAGCGTCGCCAGTCTGTCGTTTCCAACATCAATCTTGAGCATGGCGTGCAGCCAAGCAATTTCTCGCGCCACCGCCGCCCATCGATCCTCGAAGGCGGGATTCTAGATGCGCAGGAAGGAATCCCCAACGAAGCACGAGAAGCACAGAATGCGCGCGCGCTTCAGGTACTTGCGCGAGTCAAAGAGAAGTTGACCGGTAGAGATTTCAGGCCCAACGAGGAGCTCAACGTCAGCGACCAAGTTGACAAGCTTCTTGCCCAGGCTACCAGCGTGGAGAATATCTGCCAGCATTGGATTGGTTGGTGCAGTTTCTGGTGATTATGTTGTCCTGCCTATTATGGATTTCTGGTTCTCGCGGAGGCGCAACTTGTGATGACGGACTTTTGCATGGCATGGCTACCATTTCCCTTCCTCCTTACTTATTCTCCACCTTCTCGACTATCTTGTTTTGTCTTCGTCTTTCTGTGTGTAGTATTATTACTTATTTGCTCCCGCGTTTATCTTCTCTTTACCTGCTCTGTGCCCTACGAGGAAGTAGGAATTGTCAGGAGCTGCCGTTCATGATATGATTCTTTTGCATGTCTCCATTCGAGAATTGCATGTTGTTGCATGTTGCTCAAGGTCGAACGGGTTGTGGGATAGACGGTTAATGGTGAATTTCGCAATGATTCGTGCCAATTTCTTCTAAGAGAACGGGATCAGCACGTGTTTTGCCCAGTGATGACTAGCCGAGGTCACGGGCGGACACAGGATTGAAGGAATCTCCTTGGATTCCTCCCTTCCATCTTCCCACCTTAATTATCTCCCCTACCATTCTTTTTCTGTTGCGCTTTCATCTGTTTCTCATATCCCAGGATGTGACCGGAGCCATTCCGGCTATCATCAGTGAGAAGCATGGCGTCCGACACCCCGCCCGACCCCGAAACCCAACCTGTGGTTCGCACCCTCCTCCGCATTTCCCTTAGCGCCAAGGAATACAAGCGTCTCCACGATTATGCCATCCAACGCACTCCTTTATCCGTCCAGGGAAGGCTGCCGTCTCCATCCAGGTACGAGGCCATTATCGGCTCGAAAAATAAGCACAATGTCGCTGCTGTGCGGGTGGCACTGCGGACCTTCCTCCTCTCGTTATCCCTCACAAAGCTCGCCGACACCGTGATAAACCGGATACGCGGGGATCTGCCGAGGTACATTAGGCCTTCCTGTTCGCGTTGTAGGCTGGCAATAGTTAACATAGATCTCATCTCTTCCAATAGCAAGGAACCGAGAGCCTCATCATCCCCCCGCTCCCCGAAACTTCGCATATCCGCGTCGCTCGCGCTTCTTCTCCTCTTTCACCGATTCCTATATCGTTTCTTCGTCAAGCTGCGCGCCAACCTCCGCACCGATGACGCTCGGCCATTCCGAGATCGCAACCCACGAATCTCCAATGTGCTCACTTCACGCTTTGCCCCGGCCATCGGGGCCAGTCTGGCGGGGTTCGCGCTAGGAATCTGCCCACGAAGCCAGTTTCGCATAATCGCAGCCATCTATTCGGCCACTCGTGGCTTGGAGTTCCTGTTTAATGCGTTGGATGAAAAGGGCTGGTTTGACAACCGGCCGGCCTGGTTCGGCAGTTGGTTGTTGATGCCAGTTTCTTGTGCGCAGCTGTTTCATTCGTTTATCTTCGATCGAGAGGCTGTGCCATCGGTGAGTAAAAGGATTTGATGCTCTTTCATTCTGGACGACAAACACTGAACACAGCTTGCCAGTGGCTTGGAATGTTGATCTTTAGGCTCTCCCCGAGTTACATCCGCGGTCATCCCGAGAGTCTGCCTCTGGATATCGCTTGGCCCGACAAGGAGAATGTCATCGATTCGCTCGCAACTATATCTGCTCTAAGATGGCCGTGAGTGAACCCTCACCACCCGAATCATCTAAATGTGCTGCATTCCAGCCCTTGTACTGATTATTGATGGATCAACAGATCGTTTGTATCGCCCATCCTACATCCCGGCACCTCAAAGACACTACCTTCGTCACTGGCGTCTATCTCCCCGGTGACCGGGTCCGCCCACCCAGCCATATCCAGCCTGTCCTGCGCCCTGCTCCACCCCAGCAGCCCCAGCTGCAGCACCGCCTTCCTGCACCACATCCTCCTCTCCGTGCCGCCCCTCGCGCGGCTCCTGACCGCCGCCACCCTGGCGCTCTCCCTGCGCAACTTCAAAACCCTGGCGTCCCACCCGATCACGTCGCTGAACGAACTCTCCCAGAGGATCATGAAGCTGACCGCCGTGCTGTCAGCCTCGGCCGGCGCCGCCTGGGCCAGCATCTGCCTGTGGAACGCCGTCCTCCCGCGGTCCACGCTGGCCACGCAGCGGTTCTTCCTGAGCGGGGCCCTCGCGGGCATCCCGTTCGCGTTCCTCGGCCCCCGGCGCAGCGTCTTCCTGTCGTTCTTCCGCGCGGCGATCGCGACCGCCTGGAAGACCGCGGGCAAGCGCGGCCGCTGGACTGGGTGGACGGACGGGGAGTTGTGTGTCATCGTCGCGAGCTGGGCGCTGATGGGGTGCATCCTGGATGCCCGGCCCGCCGCGGTGCAGGGCAAGGGGGTCAGGGTGGCACTCTCGTGGATGCGGGGCGATGGGTTCGCCGACCCCTTGCGGGTAGCCGAGAAGCGGAAGGCGAAGAAGGCCGCTGCGCTGAAGAAGGAGAAGGCGGAGGACGATGCTCGGGTTTAGGGGTGCTGCAGACAGGCAAATCTTGTTATATTGTCTGGTGTTTATATCAGCTAATATGTTGTCCGCGGAGCTGGAGACCTCAGCCCTTCATGGCTGACATATAAGTTATGATGCGCAATTGTGTCACGCGGTCTTGGGTACGAGGAATGAGTGCATCCCCTGGTTCTGGTCCCGGTACGGTGAGGGTAGAGCGGAGGGCGAAGAGCGAGGAACACTGAATGCTATATGCGTACGTACTGTACATAATCGAGGACGCGATTTGTCTTCCACGAGGGAAATTGCAAGATTCTCACATGTCTATATGCAAACATCATAAAATATCCGGAGCATCATGATGTCCATGCTTCCGCATGCTCTAATTTGACCCTAGTACTGTACATATAACTTAAGTCAGCAACAAACAAGAAGTGCGTCTACAGGTCATCTTATCTGTAATCTGCCGGCAGAAGAAGAAAAACCGAAGATCCAAAAAAGAAATAATTAATACTCTCCGATGCGGGGAATCGAACCCCGAGCTGCCGTGTGAAAGACGGCGATGTTAGCCGTTACACCACATCGGAGGCTGTTAAAATACCAAAGGTTCTGCCATATTATGATCATCAATGGTGTCATGATGAGTGCGACAATAAATAGCCAAAGGTTGTCTAACGTAACTGTACTGCCTTTAATGGTATAAGGTAAAGCAGCAACTAGGCTTAGGTCTAGGGTACTGTAGCTATAGCATGGGCACTAAAATCCCCGGTGGGAAAATAGAAGACCAGTAACAATGCCCTCGGCTATAAAAAAAAACCACTAAGCAGGCTAGTACAAGACTTGCTGATAGAGAAGATTGCATCTATGGACTAATCTATAGCCCCTCCTTGATAATATCAAGCATGTGAAGAGCTCGGAGAGGTTTGATTGGAACTACATGAGGTATTTTTTAAATAATCTCTGGAACAAATCTGCTGAGATATCCAGGGCTGGAGCGGACAGGGTCGACCACTTCGTTGAAACGTACAGTCCATGCCAGCTTTCGTTGTGTCTGTTGCCACCAACTTATAAAAACTGCGCTGTATACGGGACAAGAAGCGAGTAGTCATGAATCGTCTTTTCCATTGTCATCCAGGCTAAACAACCACACTCGCAAGTTGTTTGAAGAAAAAAAGTTTAGTCAAAGCTCAAAGCTCATATTTAGTGTCTAGCGTGAACCCCCTCCTCTCCTCACCCTCACAATCTCGCCTTGGGGATCCGATTCCCCTGCTCATCGAAGTTGATCTTCTCGCCGGTGATCAGGCTCTCCTGGAGGGCGGCGCCGATGCGCACGGCCTGGACGGCGCCCTCCAGCTTCAGGGGCACGGGGGTGTCCTCGAGGCAGGAGGCGGTGAACTCGTTGGCCTCGGTGACGAAGGCGTACTCGAAGCGGTCGTAGTAGTGCTGGGGCAGCTCGCGGCGGACGCCGGACTCGTCGAAGACGTTGACCAGGTTGATGGCGGGCTGGGTGTTGACAGCCAGCTTGCCCTTGGTGCCGATGATCTCGGTGGAGTCCTCCTGGCCGGCGGCCATCATGCGCGAGGCGTAGAAGTAGGCGATGCGGCCGTCGTAGAACTCGACCAGGCCGACGGCGTTGTCGCGGTCGTTGTGCTTGCGGAGGTCCGGCTCCACCGCCGTGATGCCCACGGCGGAGACGGACTTCACCTTACTGTCCTGGCCGAAGAACCACAGCGCCAGGTCGATGTCGTGGATCGAGCAGTCCACGAAGATGCCGCCCGAGAACTCGGCGTACGCAACGAAGAACCCCGTCGGGTCTAGCTTGTCGCACGTCTGGCTGCGCATGACCGAGGCCGTGCCGATCGCCCCCGCGGACATCTTGCTGTGCGCGTCCCGGTAGGAGGCGTCGAACCGCCGTGAGAATCCGCACATGACCTTGAGATGGGGTTTCTTGGCTGCGGCGTCGAGGACGGATTGGGACTGTGGGTTCAACCCAAGACGTTAGTTGTATTTTCTCCCTTCAATTGGCTTGTTGGGGGGAAGGAAAGAGGAGATAGGGAGGCGGCAAGGAGCGGAATGTTGATGGTCACATACAATCTCAACACTGGTAGACAAAGGCTTCTCGCACAGGACGTTCTTGTCGGCCTCAATGGCCTTGATTGCCTGCTCGGCGTGCACAGCGGTAGCGGAGGCAACAACCACGGCCTCCAAACCCTCGTGCTTCAGCATATCATCGTAGTTCTTGTACAGCTTCACGCCGTACGGGGCCAGGTGGACCTTGCCCCATTCCAATTCGCTGTCGTCCGGAGTACTGACGGCGACGAGCTCTGCGCGGGGAGTGCGCTGTAGGAAGTTGAGGGCATGGCGCTTGCCCATGCGACCGAGACCGGCACAGCCAACCTTCAATCTTCTGGCAGACATTGTGATGGGTATTTGTATTGGAGGGAGGATAGAGGAGCGGCGAACGGGAGGAAGGTAGATTGAATTGAAACTTGGTGAAGAGAGAAGATGTGCGACGAAAGACAGGAAGAGGAAGAAATTATGAACAGCGAAGCAGCAGGAATTTAACCCCCGACACGCAGCTGGGGGGCAGTTGGAGCAAGTGTCGGTCTGGGTTCTTTCTTTTTTGTTTTCCTTTTCCTTGAGGAAAGATGCGGAGAAAGCTGAGTAGCTGCTGGAGCTGCTGCTGGTTAGCCAAGGAAGCTAGTCCGTCAATCCTTTGGACTGGGTGGCTATTCGTAGGTTTTGCCCATTGAGGTTGGCAGTGGCTGTCGGACGGGGACAGGGACGGTTTCGGGCGGAGTGGAAATCCCGGGGTGACAGGCAAGTCACAGATCCAATACATGTACAGTACCACGAAGACCCCGGAATCTGGCCGTCGGGATCCCTGCCCCGGAGGTCACTTCGGAAACGAGGTTCCTGTGGGAGATGCAGCATTGGCAGGATAAAGAGAAACCGTGACTGCAAACAGCAGTTTTGAGCCCCCTCCAGATGGAACAACAGAAGGGAAATGAGAGATGGGAAGCAGCGAGATGGGCTTGTTGAGCTCAAACAGCATCCAAAGTACGGGGGCGGGGGAAACTACCCTTTCCGGGGTATGTTTGGGGTACGGCGGGGAATGTCGCCCAGAGTAAAAAAAATGGGGAAAGCAAAAGGTGGAACATTATACAGTACGTCCTCAAATGACATACTCTCAATAGAACAGGAATATTGGTGCTCCTTAGCTGGAGACAGAAACCAACACGTACCCAATTGAGATCATACAACTGCCGAATTCTTGCGAGTTAACGCCCTACTCAATTCGCAGGTAATAGCTGTATTGCTACAGCAAGTTCTATACTTATGAAAGTGACACCGATAATTGGTTATGCCGTCCTCCGGGTTCCAGTATGCACAATACTGTACAATGCATTCATGATTCTACCAAAAGTAAACAATTCGTACCAAACAACAAAACAATCACCAGATTCACCAATGTATTCTCAAAGCATAACGAGAAATCTTTCCCCAACCACAGAACTGGTGTGAAGTATACAATCATTCATCATTGATCCGATCCGATCATTCCCTCAAGGGAATCAATCCCCGCATCCCCACGCCCCCACCCCCGACTCGGGAATTCGTTCCCGAAGCGCCTTTCAATGTCTTGGCAGTGAAGCAATCCCACCGAAACTGTCAAGTGGGTTGACTTGGTCCGAGCGTTGGTCGTGGCTTGAGATTGACTTTGATCGCGGTCGATCATGATGAGGGGTATGGCTATCTACGCACAGGATAGAAGTGGCTGAGTCAATCAATTGATTCATTGGGATGAAGAAGCCAATACGTGAGGGTCAGTAAATCTTGGTATGATCGCCGACAGGGATGGTAGCCGCAGTGAAGTACCACTTGGGAAGCTTCAAGATTTTGGGTCCAGGTTCTACAGGGATCATTGCACTGGCAGCAAATAGTGGAGTAGTGAAGGGCAGATCGTGGTCAAAAAATCTCCTTGATCATCGGTTCATTTGAAAAATAACATTGTATAGTATGTTCGTGAATCATCGCTTGAGTTCGTGCCATAAAAACCAAAGAAACAAAGTGAAACATCAATGTTTGAAACATACAACCAAGCCAGACAATCCTACATGGCTCAGGTGGTAGACTGGGTGGCATACAGTCTCTCCTATTCATCCAGGGTATCATCTACCACTTGAGGACCCTGTTCGGGAAATACTCGTCGATCAACTCGAGGTAGTATGGCTGCGGATTACTGGTTAGCTGTATTCTCTGACAAAATCACAAGAGTGGCTCACGAACCTTGAGCTCCTCAGCGCTGGGGATGCCATCGCTCTTGCTGTACAGATCGTACGGGTTGAAGGCCTTGACGGCCTTGAACATCTCCTTGTCCTTCTCGTTCATCAACTCCTGGTAAGCGCCAGCGTTGTGCCAGGGGTAAAAGGAGTGGTAGCGGATCATGGCCAGGGCCTCGGCGGGCAGGGTGGACTGCTCCTTGACGACGTGGTAGAGGTACTCGTCGTGGCCCCAGGAGATCATCACATTGTCCAGCCCGCAGCCGGGGCTGTAGATGCCGTACTGGGTGTCGTAGATCTCGTGGCCGAAGTCGGGGTTCTCCTTGAACGACTCGCGGCCGTAGATGATGCGATCGTCAAACGCGCAGCCGACGGGGAATGTGTCGCCGACGACGTCCCACTGGCCCTGGGCGTCGAAGAAGTACAGCAGTTTGCCCAGGTCGTGGATGAGCCCGGTCAGCTGCATCCAGCGGGGCTTGCCGTCGCGGCGGATCGCCTCCGCGGACTGCAGGAGATGCTCGATCTGGGAAAGGCTGGTGTCCGGATCGGACTCGTCGATCAACGTGTTCAGCTTCTCCATCGCCTCCCACACGCTCATCTCCGCTCGGGTCTTCGCGTGGAATGCATTGCGCGCCTTGAGGTTGTATGCCACCGTCTGCTTGGTGTGCTGCTCCTTGTAGAAGTTCTTGACCCGGTCACAGGCATCCTCGTACTGACGGAACTTGGTCTTGTCCTTCTCCTTGTCGAATTCGGACTCCTCATAGAGACCCTTCTCCGTCTCCTCCTTCAGGTTGGTCTTGAGAACATTGACTGTGTCGATAGCGTCCGAGAGGTCCTCAAGGGCCTGCCCGTCACGTTTGGTGTTGAACACGGGGGTTTCCTGGGCGACTGCGACGGGGGCCATGTTGATGATGTGTATGGTGCGAAAATGAGAGAACTTTTTGAAGCCTGAAGATCACTGTTTTTCGGGCCTACGCGGGTTTGAGGGTATCACACAAGGATTGTTGTTGTTGTTGTTGTTATTGTTGTGAGGATAATGAATGAAAGCGAGGCGACACGGGCATAAATATGATATTTCCATTCTCTCGGCGAACGCAGATTAGACCACCCCAGCAGGAGTTGCCTTCGAAAATGCCAAACACCGAGGATCGCCCTTTGGTTGGTCTGCTGCAGCGCATGACGTTGCGTGATTCTAGCAAACCCACCGTCCGATTTTCCCATCAGCGTGACCACCCCACGCCAGGAGGTCGGATTCTGGGTTCCGAAGCCACAAGACTACTGTGGGAGGATTTGCCCTGGGGTAACATTCCCCGCTATGGTGGAACAGGGAGGTTCGCAGATAGTGTAGATCAGCCAACCAGAGTGTCAGCCACACTCCGGTGTAGCCCTGGAGGCTGTCTGGGCCATGGGTGGAAACAATGCCTCTGGATTCTGGTTTCCGATGGCGGGTTTGCATGCGGGCCGTTGTTCAACCAAAGAGGATTTCTTCATTTGTCAGGGGGCCCCCGACCTCGATTGAGTTCACTCTGTCTGCAAGATACGATCATTGTGGTTCTCTGTAGCTGCACCGCTGACCTGCTGGACGATGACAATAGCCTTGATGCATATGGGCAGACAAGGCTGGCTGTCTTCCCCGCTCGTGTGTGGGATTGAGGTGTGCCTGCCAAGTGCATTGCAGTGCGGGCAGTGCAGGGAGTGCGGGCAGTGCGGTTGATAGATTGGAGAAACAGACTCCGCCTTGAGATCCGTGAAGTTATTGAAAGCTGTTCCAACCCTTCCTTGTTATGCAAGATCCTCAGTAAAAACGGTCGGCACAAAGACCCCCGAGGGGATGGAGTCAGTGGGCGGGGCAAATGCCGGGAATTGCTCCGATGCTAGTACTGAGTAGTGCGGGGTATCGTCTCTCTGCCCCTCTTCTCCTCGTCTACATGCGAAGTACTATTTCCCTGCTTTTCCTGCCACATGTTCTCTTCTTCTTTCTTCTATTCCTCCCGTATCTTTTGTTCCATATCTCCTCCAGTTCGCATCCTGTCCGTATCCCGCCTCAAGCACCACACCATAATCGCAAGGAACTCATCGCGAATCACAATGGGTCTCGCCGACACGCGCTTCAAGCTCAACACCGGAGCGGAGATCCCCGCTCTCGGACTCGGTAAGCGCTACGAGCTCACTACCTCTATCTACCCAGAACCACTAATTCGGTGTCCCAGGAACCTGGCAATCGGCGCCCGGCGAGGTCGAGAAGGCAGTGCGCCACGCCATCCAGGTCGGATACCGCCACATCGACACGGCGTTCGCGTACCAGAACGAGCACGAAGTGGGGAAGGCGATCAACGACGCCATCGCGGCGGGGGAGGTGACGCGCGCGGAGCTGTTCGTGACGACCAAGCTGTGGTGCACGGGGCACACGCGGGTGGAGGCGGCGCTGGACCAGAGCCTGCAGACGCTGGGGCTGGAGTACATCGACCTGTACCTGGTGCACTGGCCGGTGGCGATGAACCCGAACGGCAACCACCCGGTCGTGCCCAAGCTGCCGGACGGCTCGCGGGACCTGCACCGCGACCACCCGCACGTCGAGACGTGGAAGAGCATGGAGAAGCTGGTCGGCGCCGGCAAGACCAAGGCCATCGGCGTCTGCAACTACAGCGTGCCCTACCTGCGGGAGCTCCTGGCCCAGGCTTCCATCGTCCCCGCCGTGAACCAGATCGAGAACCACCCCGCCCTGCCGCAGCAGGAGGTCGTCGACTTCTGCCGCGAAAAGGGCATCCACGTTACCGCGTACAGCCCGCTCGGCAGCACCGGCAGCCCGCTGTTCTCCGCTGAGCCTGTCGTCGAGGTCGCCAAGAAGAGGGACGTCTCCCCCGCCACCGTGCTTCTGAGCTGGCACAGTATGTTTACTTCCTCCTTCTTGCTTCGGCCCTGCTGCCTTTTCTCCCGTTCCCTTCCGCAGAAATCGACAAGCTAATGAATCCTTTACGGTTTAGTCGCCCGTGGCTCTTCGGTTCTTGCCAAGTCGGTGACTCCATCTCGCATCGAGGCGAACCGCCAGCTGGTCGAGCTCGACGAGTCGGATCTGGCCACTATCGCCAAGTACACGGACCAGCTGGCTCGGACAAAGTCCTTCAAGCGTTACGTTTTCCCGCCGTTCGGTCTGGACTTTGGGTTCCCCGATAAGGTCGCCAATTAAGCAAGGATCATCCATAAACAGGCACACCCAGCACCAGTGCAGACCTTCATCCATCAATGGTAGAAAGGGGTATAGAGAGATATAGAAGCCGTTTTGGCTGGATGGTTCAACAGGCAAGAACCAAGTGTGACTTAGTTGTATATGACTCTGATATAAGACTCTTGTATGATTGAAATGACATTTTGACTAAATTCCGCTGTATGCTACAGCAGTTGGTCTCTGTGCATCTAAACTAAAGGGAGGGGGGCTTTCCCAAACAAGAGAGTTGACATGGGTGTTCATCAGCGCACAGTGAACAAACGCAGTAAGCGAGCCTTAGGCGAAACGCCTGACACACACCGATAGAGTGACGTGAAAATGGAAATTCTCACAGCTCAGACTTCAAGTTGTTAAACAGTTAACCAACTCAGCTCTTCCCCGGTCCTCTTGTGCTTTTCTCCAGTTTAATACACCAGATCCCTTCACCTCTACCTCATCATCAAGCCCAAGCCAAAATTACTCCTAAGACGGAAGTGCAATTAGTTCCGCCGAAGTTAGAAGGCAGCCAAAAGCAAACCAGGCCGAGGGGACGATGGACTGAGATCAGTGGCGTCGCGAGGCGGTGGATTCGAGCACAACTGGCAACGCAGTCGCGTGGAAGCCTACCGACACCCTGTCCACGCTGACGTTTGGCGAGCCTGATCCTTGATCATGAGAAATGACGGTCAGCCTCTCTTGATACGCCAAGGTTGCAATTTCGGGGGTCATCTCCTCTTGCGAGATCGAGTCTTCTCTCTTGAGCAAAAGCAAGAGCCCCTGGAGGCGGTTGACTTCTCGCTCAAGCAGGAGAGCACGCGCCAGCTTCAGTGACAGCAAGCCGCGGTCCCGAAGGAGTCCGAAAGCTTCGTTGAGATACGGGTACGGCAAAGATGCCAGAATCCAAGAGGCGGTATAAACTTCATAGTCGGGCCATGTGTATTCAGAATCCGTTGAAGCGGGAGTGGTCGTGCTTCGCCTCGAGTTGCTGCAGTGAAACTCGAAGTTGGGTGGTAGGTGGTCAGCCATATACTTCAGGCAGGCTGTGACGACTTGCGGAGCCCAGCGGTTCTTGAAATCCTGTGCTCCGGGCGTGCTGGCCGTGGGCGTCCCGAGCGACGACGCCTCGGGGTCGAACCTTATAAACGCTTTCAAGGTGATGAGGTAGTCCGCGGGCCGGATACTGCACTGCAGGATCTCGTCAATGGTCTCCCAGCTGATCATGGAGATGGTCAGCTCAATCCCAGCTTTGATGACGTCCGGCAGTTGCAGACATGCTCCAGCCACGGCATACGAGTATGCCACCTCGGCCCTGGCGCTGCCGAAGGGAAACGAAAGCTCGCCGTATGTCGCCTCCGTGTATCCCAGTAACTCAATCGTTTTCTGGTGGAGAAGATGTTCGTTCAAGAGTGGCGCACCATACAGATATTTGAGAGCCATTTCGAAACCATGCATCATGCCGATCTTCTCACCGAAGACCGCGGTGATTCGGTTATACCCTTCCATGTATGGGGGGAATTTCAGTATGACAGCAAGCGACGGGCTTCGTGCGATTATAAGTCTATGTGTCAGCAAGGCAGAAGCAAATTCAGGATCACCTTTCATCAACATTTCAATGCCGAAGTCAATCAATTCTTGATCGCGGTAGAGTCCCAGGAAATGGGTCGACAGGCTATCCGTTGATTCCGATTCTTCGGGCGGATCTTCAATTCAGTCAGCACTCCGACTTGATAACCTCTTCCGCCGGCCAACTGACCGGTAGTTTTGTCCCTATCACCGGCTTGTTTCTCGGCCGTATGGGCTTTGTCCTGAATAGTCTCTTCGACGTCCTTGGGGGAGCAAGGACTCGGTGCGACTGACTCGGATGCAATCTCAGATATTACATATTGACAATGCGACGTGAAATGTGAACAACAGCATGATTTCCTAGGAGAACAGACACAACTTTTTGATCTTGGCGCATGCACGCAGCAATTAGTTTCGAAGGAACAAATCTCCTGGCCACGTTGATCACATTGCGCATTCTTGACGTCCTGCTCGCAAGTTTTGCAAGCCAATGTGCAGTGCTCTTCCTCATTTGACGGTTGCTGCTGCTCACTTGACGACACGCGAGCATCTTTTTCGGTAGCAACTAAGTCAGCGGGCGTCTCAGGCGATGAATCGTCATGTTCAAGGTTCGAGGTCCCAGTGATCCCGGGGTGATCTTCAAGTTCTGTGGAACATGATACCAAGCTTTCGATGTTGGTCTCGGTCAACTGCATTATTCGATGACTTTCGTCAGCGGGTGGCGCAGTCCGCGGCTTCGACGCTTGCAGTGGCTGAGTACTTTCCGTGCTTTGAGTTACTGCAAATGAATCCAAGACGTGAGGACAGAGATCTTGCACCACATCGGGACTTGCTTCGGTCAATGGCACCACAACAGTACTTGCGTCAGTGGTAGACGAGTCTCGTGGCTCTGACTCTTGAAAGGAGTGAGTGCTTTCCGACTCTTGAGTTGCTTTTAGCGAATCCAAGTCTCTAGAATGTGATGCTTCCCCGTCATCATAGTCCAAAGCCTGGCTAGCCTCGACCGAGTCTGAACTGAGATAGGGCGGAGGTAAGGATACGATCGGGGGGTCCGTCGCTGAGAGTGTTCTGGAGCTGACATCCGAAGGCGCTGGGGAGAGACAAGACGGATTCACCTCTGTTGGGACGGGCTGAGCGTGAACTGCTTCGAAAAGGCCGGGAGGTGGACCGGCGTATGGAGGTGGAGGAGACAGCGGCACTTGGGTGTGAGTGAAAGAAGATTGACTCTCCGCGCCTGTGGCTTGCTGCTGCGCCACCATGCCGTTATTGCCATCATCATTAGCGGCAATAGCAGCAAGAAGAGGCAGAGTAGGAGGGGGTGACGGAGGGAGTGAAGGAGGAGTAGAGGGAGGAGGCAGAGGAAAAAGCGAAGGAGAAAGCGGAGTAGAAAGCGGAGGAGGAGGAGGAGGAGGAGGAGGAGGAAGAGGCGGAAGAGAAGGAGCAGCAGCCACCGCCGTCGCCGTCGTCTGAAAAAGGGGACCACTTGACTTCTTCTTCGCGGGCTTCTTAGCCTGTCTCTTTTTTCTCTCTTTTTTGTTCAACTTCCTCTGCGCCTTTCTGGCCTGGACGATATCGGCAAACAAGGCAGCAGGCTGACCATCAATGCCCATATCAGCGTCGTCGTCGTCATCGCTCTCCTGCTTAGTTTGAGCCATCACCTCGACCGCTGGAGTTGCATACTGTGATGCAGCGGGCTGAGCATCCTCAGTCATCTCCACGTCGTTGCTGGCGCTCGGTTCCGAGCTCGTGACGACCGCAACCGTATCAGTGAGCCGGCACATGGTCGGGTCCAAAGTCTGCCTACGCGAACGACAAGGGGGTCGAGGGGGACATGAATCAAGCTCAAGGCGTCGATCAATATCTGCTTGCAGATCGAGCGATCTCTGCCTTTGGGTTTCCTTCTCGGCTGCGGTCTTCTTCGGGCGCCAGACGTTGAAAAAGTCGTCAAAGGCTTCACTCACAACGAGATCTTCGGAGGAACAAAAGGATTGGACGCGGTTGAGCGCAGGATACATTACACTATGAGCATGATAATCAGTCTTGATCCTTTGCTCTTTGGAACCGGAGGGACAAATCGAGCGATACGTACCGATTTCAAGGGCGAGGTGATAAGAATGTCGAGCGATGAGGATAAATCTGTATGTTGAGACCTGGTTAGCAAGACAGATCAAAACAGCGATAACACGGGGGGTTATGCTCACTATCTGATCTGAGTATAAAGCTATCTAAACTGATGTGAAGCAATGCTACAGGCTCGAAAAGACAGCCTGCCTTTGTGGCAGTTAGGTAACTTTTAAGCTTTGAGATTCATTTGAACGAATGGAGGCAGGTGTGACGATGGTTCCCCAAGACAAGGCATGTGTAAAAGAACACTGAATGAAACACGACTATGTTGTGAAGAAAGACAAAGAGAGAAACAAGTATGTTGTTTATCTCACTGGCTGATAGACAAAAAACCCTTCCTCTCACTCTTAAGGCTGTGCAATGTAAAGCGGGTCAAGGCTTGACCTCACATTGTAGCTGTTATGAGCGAAACTGACATGCAGCTTGTTAAGGATATCCGTTCCTGCACGTTACTTCATATGGCTACAGACTTAGCAACTGTTCAGGCCTTCCATTCCAATTTCTGACATCACTGAACATGAATCCTACATTGAGACCATGGTTATGGACAGCTGAGGGCATCATGAGGGTTTCCTCATCCACGTGACTGATCAGATATTTTGAAAGTTTTATTCTATTCTACAACAGCACTAAACAATCTACATGACATTGAGACCTTGACTATAGACAGCTGGACGGCCTCCTATGTCTGGAACTATGTAAGGGTTTTCTCGTCCACGTGACCTTAATGTGAAATAAAGCATGAACCAAAATAGCAACACAGCAACTGATCAGCATGAAGCATTCACACTGAGTGGACAAGAAGGCTTCTGGAAAGTCTTGTTCCAACGCTTGATGGCTTGCAAATCTCCAGTGCAGTAAGGCTCCCACAAGCCTGGATGCAAACAATTTAGTTTCTTGAATGCAGATTTAGAATTGCCTGAAGGATGATCAACTACCAACGATACTAATGCTTTAAAGCTCAACAGACAGCTGGCAAGCTGTGATTGAAATTGTGGTGTGGGTAATTCTGGTATTTGTGGCCGAATCTCATCTAAAAAAAAATGTCAAGAGAGAATGGCTTTGTTTGAAGATATGACTCATAGGAAATTGGCAATGTCAACGAATGGGTAATAAACAAGAAAGGAAAGTAATAATGCTCCGCTCAACGTAACGCTGTTGGTATATCATGATGGATGCAAAACCGGAATTGCTAAGGAGAGGTATCCAACATCAAGATGCAGAAGGCTAAGCCAGAACGTCAATAAAACATCGTAGTCGGGGAAGAAGTGAGTTGAGAAGGTATTGAAGGGAATGGAAGTTTTGTTAGGTCTTCAACAAGGAGTTTAAGGGGTTCAAAACATTCCTCCATCCAGAGGAATTTGGGGGGGTGGGTAGGTAGGAACAGCAGGCGGATGTGTGTCAGCTAGCAGCTGGTGACGGGCCTTCGCGTTCAAGTTGCCTCCCTCGCTGGAAGATTTGCGAAGCCTGGCTCGAGACTTCGGACGCTTTTCGCCGTCGTCGGAGAAATTTCTTGTCTCCTCCATAGCCGAGTCGATCGAAGGTGTGTACTGAGACTCATGTCTCTCACCTTTGAGTGCTCCCAGAATAGTCTGCGTGGTGGTCTGACGACGACGTCGTGGATTCATCGGCGGAATTGGTGGTGTATCCATTCCGTTACTCAGGCTGGCGCCAGGAGGAAGGCCAACCGTCGGTACGTTTGATGTGCAGGAAACCAATGTCGGCTCAGAGATAAGGGTCTTGTTGATTGCCCGCTTTGCAAGGCCATTGTTACCCGGTGCACGATTGAGAGCGTGATGAGGTTGGTGGTTGTTACTAATAGCAGGCACCAGAGGGGAACCGTTCTCAGAACCAAGATCCAAGGGTGGTGTGGCGTTGGCAGAATAAGGTGCAATGGGGGAGGGACGAGGAGCGGCACCAATCAGGGATGAACTGTTCGCCGAAAAGTAGGAAGGACGATCGTGGAAGCTCGAGACAGCTGAGCGGCTTCCACTACGGTGCCTAGTTGAAGCAGCAGACGAGCAGCGCTCATACATGGCAGACTCGGTAGCTTCGACTGAGGGACGGCCAGAGGAAGTGACGGAGTGGATGCCATACTGATCATGATCAGGATAGGCCATTGGGTGGTGAATACCGTGCCCAACTTCTTCCAATGTCTCTAGGCCATCTCGGTCTCGCCGCGAGCGACTTTTCGAGCGACCCGATGCATCAGATGTGGAGCGATCTCGGCGTGATCTAAAGCTGGAGTGTGGAGATGCACCGCGGCTCCGGCTAGACTCACGAGAGTCTTCTTGACTGCTGCGACCGAAGACGGACATTTTGGAACGGAAGGACCTCTCGCCTGCAATGTGGGGGGTGCTAGAATTGGCATGCTTTGCGAAAGGCAGGGCGGGCCTCTCTTCCTCCTCCCGCCAAGGGTCATCCGACACCAGAGCCGGAGTAGAGGCGTTGGCATAGCCCAAGCCTTTAGCACCCTTCAGATCCTGTTTGCTGAAGAGATGTTGCTTCCCTGATTTGTTCTTCAGAAAGGAGAATGCGTTTCCAGGTTTGCTCGGAGTGAAATCTGGAGTTTGGCGGCCAGAAACAGGACTAGCTGATCTGCTCTCCACCTCCGCAAAGCCCTTCAATTTTTCCTGCACCTTTCTCCGTCTCTCCGCTAGCTCGTTGGCGAACTCTTCGCGCTCAATTTGTGTCTCAGTACTCGCTTCGCGTCTATGTCTGGAGACGAGCTCATCCTGCCAATTGGTGCTATGGGGGGCACTTTTTAGATATTGCGCACTGGTATCCGCTACTGCATTCGTCTCTACAGGCTTAGCGGGGAAACCAGGAGAAGGAGGAGGGTAAATCGACGAACGATCGCTGTCCTGTCGAAGGTGTGCGCGAACCAAGCCACTCAACCCAAGACCTGAAGGTCCCAGCGTAGGGGAGTCTGGCTTCTCCGGAAGATCCTGACCGCTACTAGATTTGTTCTCAACAAGATCATGCTCCGCAATCGGCTTCAAATCTCCCAAATCGGAGTATCGCACTTCAGGCAGAGGGCTTCGATGTTCACTCGAGGGCGTCGAAGGCTTGGAAGGGGTTTCCGGTCGCAGTGCAGGGTGCAGTTCGTCTGTAGTGTACATTGTATTGCGCAAACGCGAGGCGCGGCCTTCATCCTCCGAGTCACTATGGCTCGAGTTGGCAAAGAAAGTGGCGCCGGTGGTCTTCGGAGGGGAAGCGTTCGTGGCGGACCGGCTACCGGGGCGTTGAGCTTCACTGTAGTGCGAAGATGCTGAGCCAGGTCTCGACGTGTAGCTTGCATTCGAAAAACCCCGCGCGCGTCCAGGAAGCTCAGGCAGTTTGGTCCTCGCGGGCGGTGGAAGGGGCCTAGCCAAAGGCGGTGTGCTCCTCCCTTGGTGCATCTGTAGCTGGCGTTGTTTGAACTGACTTTCATCGAAAGTGGTCTTCGGCTTATTGAACAGGCCTGAAGCCGTAGCCTTACCATGGTCCTCCGGTCGGAGAGCAGCCACTAGGGCTCCTCCCTCTTCATTTTCACTGAAAGGGGGACTCAGCGGAGGAACACTGTACGTGGTGCTTGCAGGACTTTTGAGTCCTTTGGCGGCAATGTTCAGCGCCTCCTCTGAAGATGGAAACAAAGATTCGGGGCTCGTGGGCTGGGTCGGGCTGGGGTTACTGGGAAGGGGTTCGGTGATCGTCAAGGGTTGCATTCTATCACGGAGATTTGTGGCGCTTTTGGAGAAAGCCCGGTTGAGTGGTGGGTGCTCGGGAGTTCCTGCTCTCTGACGACTCAAGCTCTCTAGGCGCTGGAGGGTGGATGCTTGTTGATTTTGTGCACTCTGCGCCAACCCTTGCCCGTATAGACGCCTCGACTTGATTGAACCACGTTCAACTGCCATCCCCGGCATTGTTGACTTTGGTGCAGAGAACAGACCCTCGCTGGCTGATGTCTGCGGCGAAGTTTCCGATAATGACTGCTCATCTATCGACGTAGCAGCTGTTGAAGTGCGAGCATTTGCAGTAGGACCGGATGCAGTTGAAGAAAGGGTGGTACGTTTAGCGGAGGAGACACGGGAAAGTGCGTCTTCCATCTCGTGGGATGGACTTCCTTGTGGCAAATCCTCAGCCATTGATTCGACGCCTTCTTTGGCATTAGGAGAGTGAAATGCAGACGTTGTCAAATCAGGTTCATAGAGCGCACGGCTGCTCATCTGTGAACGCCCGGAGTCAGAAGCACCCAATGTTGACTTCGATGAGATCTTGTACACCTTCTGCCGTCCGCCGAACAAGTTATTGCTTTCCACTCGGCGACCTCTGCTCATAATACTTTCTTTCTGTGAAGGGTCATCATCAGTCCCACAGGAATTATCCTCCGACACTATTGATTGGGCACGCCCTGGGGCTATTGATCGACCATCAATTGAGACCTCATCTATATCAGCCAGGAAGCCGGGATTGTGACCGAAAAGATTCAGTCGCGAGGCACGCTTGGGGAATAAGACACTGTCGTCACTTGCTTTGCCGATAATGGAATCCGGATCATCCTGCTCTCTCAACATGCTGAACCGTGCAGACAATTTTGGCATCAAAAGACTGGTGCGGAAGTCGTCGGTCGATGGTAAGGCTGAGGAGAGATCGAAATCCGATTTCTCCTCGGGCTCCTCCTTCTTAGATTTCCATGATAGCTTGGAGCCGAGTCCTACTGAGCTGCTCTCAGGGACTTCTATTACCTCCTCCTTCACCTTGTCCTTTTTACTCTTGCGGAAACGATTCATGGCGGACGGTGCCGGGGTTCAATGCGCGCGACGCCGATTAATCTCAGGGATGTGGTGTTATCGCGTCAGAGCCCGGAGCAGATCGAGTTTTACGCTGAGGTGGGAGACTGAGCGAAATTCATACGTCAGACACATAAGGGCTGCGGACAACATGGGGTATCCCTGTGCGCGGTTCTATGGGGCGAGTAACCTACTAGCGATTGTGGCGAAGCCGAAAGGCCGATTGAGCGTCACTCAATACACAACAAATTCAGAAAAGGTGATCGAGCTAGTGGATTATTGGATGTATTTCCGGATTGTTCTTCATTCCCTGGAAGTCGAGATGCTCCGGGGAGCGTCAAAGCTCAGAATAGGCGGCGGGCAGGCGGGCGCGCAGGACTAGGTCGGAGTAGTTGTCAAATAGTGGATTTGATGTGCAGGGTGCTAGGATGAGAGACGGTCGCAAAAGCAATTGAGCAGCAATGTGGCGGAGGAATCTCCAGTGCAGAAGTTATTCTGTGAAGGCGATCGAATTGGAGGCGATGGGCATCTGCATGGGACGCAGGAATGTGGCTGCACCGTGGAAAGCGGGAGCGGAGTCGGTAGGGATGCTGAAAGTCCGGGTTGATGGCGGGTGGAGGCGCCCAGAAATGATTGCGTCGTCTGTAGTGAGTGGATGAGATAGAATAGAATGTGAATTGAAAAGAAGGGAAGGATTCAATTGATCCCAAATAAAACGTATGGAAAGAGTGTGGAAGTTGGAAAAGGGAGTGTGTAGTGAAAAGGAATGACTGGTGACTGTTCAGATGTGTCGAGAAAGAGAGAGAGAGAGAGAGGAGGGGAGAGGGAGGGAGGAGCAATCTATTGCTTCTACCTCAAAAAAAGAAGGGATCTGGATTCGATCCGATCGAGTCACTCTTTCGCGCGCTCATTCTTATTTTTTTTACCTTTTTTTATTACCTGCTCTCTTATTTTTTTCTAAAAGTTTTTTTTTTTGTTCTTGACTTTAATTGAATTTGGCACTAGCCGACTAGAATTGCTCCATGGTCAGTCAATTCCAATGTCATTTTATTATTTTTACCGACAAGTCCAGAGCGCCGTGCTGGAGACGATCAAATTATTGGGTCCCATGGAACGCGCTTCTGCGGATCGACACGAGATGCTGTCTTTGTTTTTCATTTTCACTATGGAGAGGGAACGTCAAGAAACCAAATTGTTCAGGATCATGATTCCTTCTTCTTCCTATCTACGGTGTACTGTATCTTCAAGCCAGTATTCTTCTTGTCTTTCTTTTCTCTTTTCTCTTCCTCTCCCTATCGAAGGGATATCAATGGTAACCTGGGGTGACAGCCCGTCTGGAATATTTCGGACTTCATGCCTGGATCATAACTAACTCTCTAAAGTCAATAAACTGTCACGGAAACCATGGGTGTGGTCTCGGGGTACCGTACGGTACCGTCGAGTGACTACCTAGTATCAAGCGCCAATGCCCCTTGCAGACTCCACTCCGAATGAACCACAAATCGGATGTCCCCATTTTGGGTACACTTTACTAACCTTACCGTTCTTACGTGCCTTACGCCGGCTGTATTCGAAGGTCGAAGTATTTGTGGGTGGGTGTCTTTTCCATCCTCCACCAGCTCATTCTCAATCGACCTACAGAGCAGGTCCTCCGGGACGAAGTATGTCGATGATACCAAGTTGCCAGTCACCACTTGAAGCCGACCTGTCTATCATATCTCGTGCATTTATTGTTCTTTCCCGCATGTCAAACATGGGTGCTCCAGTTGAAACGGCAATGCCTGCCAGACCTCCACTCCCATCCTCCATCCAGCTGAATAACGCAGGACAATCTGTGCGAATTACACGACCGCGTCTGGCGGGATGTGGGCCAATCTGGGGCTGAAGGCTGAAGTGAAGGCTGAAAACCCCCAAACCAAAACCTCAATTGTCAATTGCATTTCCAGTGGGAAAGAGGACAAAAGGTTCTCTTTTCCCACTGCCCCAAACGCCTTCCGCACAAATCATCGGCAATGGCCGCCCACCTAGGCAAGCGGGAGATGCTCCCGAGAGTCTCCTTTTTCACCCTGATGAGGCGTTTTTCAAAAACTATAGATCACTCTGAAGCCGCCGACTGAACTGAATTATCCCTCCACCGTTGGTCGGATAATGTGATCTGTCTCCTGGATATCCGTTTCATGGCTCTTAGGCCGGTACTTTTAGCTCAGGGCACATTGGGCGCGGTTCCGGAAATTTGGACGAGCGGGACGATCACCTGGACCTTTGTCGGGGATGTGGTAGAATCTAGTAGGTAGATACTGTGCGGTCTTGCCAGCATACATCGCGATCCCAAGACCGCTCAGTTGATGTCATCAATTAATCTATTTTGGCCTTGGTCGTGTTGAGAGACTCGCGAGGAAGGTACACAGTCTCAACGAGTCGGACAGTATGACGGAGGCTGCGGTCGTCCCGCAGATACCGGATGTCAAAAAACTCCTTGTGTGCAGCTGCTGAAGATTTTATCACAGAGTACGGAGTACGAAGTGCTCCGCCGCTGAGATACCCCTGAGTTTGGCTAGGAGGCACACAAGATTGCAGGGATTGAAAGCGACCTCGCGTCGAATCCGGAGTGCAGATGCGACATGCATAAGATCCTGTAGGTTTACCCCTCCTTGAGAAAATCCCCAACATGGAGTCACTAATCGCTCTCGAGTCTCGAGAGATTCCAGAACCATCCTTGTTGGGGAGTTAGTGTCTTTAGACAAGACCCATCCGTTGGTTTACCGAGCGGCGCACGCTTCCTTTAGGACCAACTCGAGTATATGTCGGATGCAAGTCAGTTCGATATATTCAGTATCCAGTTCCGCAGGAAAGATCGAAGTCCCAATGGTGATGGAGATCCGATACGTCATCCAAGTCCGTGATGGCCATGAACTTATTACTTCCACATGGCTCTCGGGTGGAGGCAGGGCGCACTTTCGTCTGTAACCACCATCTTGAAGGATGTGTAAGAGAAAAATGTTTATTTCGCTAGGTGATCGTCTGGATACCCACTAACTATCTATTGGTTAAATTAGATTGTCGAGTCAGTACGGCGTACGTAGCGAGAAAGAGAAAAAATGACAGCCGTTGAATAGCCGGGACCCAAGTCTGCCCGACGGAGTAGTCCCTTGGAAACAGGTCTGGTATGTACCGTACCGTACAATGGTGGTTGGTGGTGGATACCCCTGACTAGGCCTGAAGAGGTGGATTGGGGAGTGCGGTCTGGACAAAATTCTTAGTTTATTGAGTCTTAGCATGCTTAATAATGGTAATAGTCAACCATTAGCGAGTTAGTCGCAATACAAAGTGCAGTAACAAATTGGACGACCAGACCAGGGACGGGAACAGACACCGTGACTGGCAGTAATCTAGTCTTACCGGGCTGTTCTCCGCCCACTTTAGATTAATCCTGGGCAAGGACGGGAGAGAGACAGGCACAGACAGGCACAGCCAGGCACAGACAGGTACCAGTTAACCCCCAGTGGTCGTAGTTTTTAATTCAACTCCGCTGTGGCCCGTCGTCTTCCACTTTCATCTGCATCATCATGAAGTCATGCTTGTAGAGGTGGTGTTGATCAAGGTTTCTCCTTCACCTTATCCAAGATTCGAATGGCCAGCTCGAGGATCCAGATCCGTCCCGCTGTATCTGCGATTGATTAAACCAATCTCCGAGATCCATGAGGGGAAAGAAATGCGTCGGACTAACCCAAGCCCGCATGCATCCACGACTGCCGAGTCCAGTGCACAGTACACACAGTCACACACCAGGTGAGTCCCAATAACCTTCTTCCCATTATCGACATCGATCCCGCTTTATCCACATCCCCATCCTCTGCCATGAGTAATAAGGCTCCATGGCATCCACACGGCTGCGAAGTCGGAGTCGAGCGTGCGCTCCATGGTTCTCCCGCCCTGAAGCTTTGCGCGGGGAGAGGTCCTCTTTTCAACCATTCGGCCGGTGTTTCAGATCGCGATGGGACCAAACCCGAGTCTTTTCAGTCTCGTAATCTCGCCTACGCCTTCACTTCTCTGGTCTAAGCTTCCAAGAAGCCCCCAGAGAGCACGAATCTCCCTGGAATAGCTATTGAGTTGGGCGCAAACGAGTGATAACTGCGACTGAGGAGCCAAAGCCACGTGGAAAATTTGAGTTCTGGCTGATTCACAGCTGGTCGCTAAGGTTCATCTAGGGGGAGTTTGCAGGGCGATGCTGCCATGGAGATGCGCGATAAGAGAGCGCGGCTCCTTGCAGTGCCTGAGACATTGTGTTGCTTGACTGACCGATTGATTGATGAATGCATTGAATTGCATGTACTTCGTACTGTCAATGCTTTTCCACAAATCAAGGTGTAGCTTAGCTGATCACAGCTAACTTGACCATGACGCAATCCTCAACTTCCCCTCCATGAATTACTAATCTAATGGGCCTCAGCTCCAACGAGCTACTGCTCGCGCCGCACATCACGAAGGCAGCAACCCACGCTTTCTCAGTGCACTAACTCCACACGGTACTCAGCATTAGACAAACACCACGATATTCAATAACCAATATTGTCAAAATGCAAGTCCTACTCCTCGGTGGTCACGGCAAAGTAGCCCTCCATTTGACCCCGCTCCTCCTCGCCCGCTCCTGGAACGTCACCAGCGTCATTCGTAACCCCGAACACGAAAGTGAGATTCTCGCGCTGGGCAAAGGCGCCAAGGGCAAACTCGACGTGCTTCTCTCCAGTTTGGACGATGTGAAGAGTGAAGGCGATGCTAAGAAAGTCCTGGACGTCGTTGATCCGGACTACGTAGTTTGGTCTGCAGGTACGCAACCCGCGTTTGGAATTGGACAATTAACAATTACACAACGAAACAGCACCACATCCAACCGTGCCGGCCTTGCTTTCACTCCCTCACCTCCCCACAGACGAACTCCCCGATTCCATTTGCTAGCAACTACCCACTAACTCCTTTTCCCCCTTGGGAAAACCCCAAAGGCGCCGGCGGCAAAGGTGGTCCCGCCCGCACCCAGGCCATCGACGAAGTCGCCGCGAAACACTTCCTGTCGGCCTCCTTCGCCCGCCCCCGAGTGACCAAATTCCTCCTAGTGTCGTGGATCGGCAGCCGACGCAACCCGCCCAGCTGGCTCTCCAACGACGACTGGTCCGGCCTCCAGAACGTCTTCCACAACGTCCTCCCCGCATACGCCAAGGCCAAGCTCGAGGCCGACGAGTACATGACCGCACTGGCCGCACAACGCAAGAGGCTCGTGGCGGCCGGCGCCGCGCAGCCCCTGCAGGCAATCAACCTGCGGCCGGGCACGTTGACCGATGTCCCCGCGACCCATAAGGTCGATCTCGGCAAGACGAGGAAGGGCGTGGATAACGTCACCCGGGAGGATGTGGCGATCGTGGCGGATCTGCTCTTGGCCCGGGACGACACGGACGGTTGGTATGATCTGTTGAATGGGGACGAGGGGGTGGAAGAGGCTGTCGAACGGGTGGCGAGGGAGAAGGTTGATGCGGTGGAAGGTGAGGATGTGGAGGGTATGGTGAAGAGGTTTGGTTTGTGAACATGCCAGCTCGGTTCGTTCTGCCCATTTCGTTGAGGATCTGGGGTATGTCGGATATGATGCGCTGAAATATTGATAACATTACTTAAGGACAGCCATTCCTTGGAGAATTGGACAATCTGGACATTTGGCACATCATAAATTATCTATGGATGTATAGACACCACACCAGAGTCTATCCACACAAGACCTCCCAAACACGCCAGCAGATAAGGAAAAGTAATTGAACTCATACATCATAAAAACATCCACCACCTCACAACTTCGCTTTGGGTGCCGGCGCGCCTGCACCAATCCCCTCTTCTTTCGCCTGCTTCTTCAACAAGCGCCGCAGGATCTTCCCGCTTGCACTCTTCGGAATCTCCTCGACGAAGCGCACGCCGCCGCGCAGACGCTTGTGATAGGCGACTTTGCCATCCAACCACCGGATGATATTCGCCGCCTCCTCGGCTGCCGACACCCCCGACGCGAGGCTCTTCGCGCTCCGGACCACATACGCGAGGGGCACCTCGCTCCCATGCGCCTCGCTCTCGACCCCGATGACCGCGACATCGTCGACCGCCTCGTTATCCACGAGGATTCCCTCCAGCTCCGCGGGCGCCACCTGGAAGCCCTTGTACTTGATCAGCTCCTTGACGCGGTCGGTGATGTAGAAGTTCCCCTTCCGGTCTTGGTACCCGACGTCGCCGGTCCGGAACCAGCCGTCGGCCGAGAGGCAGTCCGCCGTGGCGGCTGTGTTGTTGTGGTAGCCCAGGAAGACGTTGGGCCCGCGCATGTACAGCTCGCCGACCGCGCCGGCGGGCACCTCCTGCGGCTCCGAGCCGTCTTCCGGCATCGTCATATACTTAGCCTCGAGGTTCGGGAGGAGCTTCCCCACGGCACCGATGCTGGTGCGCCACTCCTCCCACGGCTGCGTGTGGGTCGTGGGGCTCGTCTCGCTCAGGCCGTAGCCCTGTTTGATCCCGCAGTTGATGCGCGCGTACACGGCTTCCACCAGCTCCTGCGTCAGCGGCGCGGCGCCCGAGTTCATCATCCGCAGGCTAGAAAGGTCGTATTTGTCCACGATCGGGTGCTTGCCGAGCAGGAGGACGACCGGCGGCACCACGTAGCTGAATGTGATGCGGTAGTTCTGGACATGGGCGCACCATTTCTCGAGGTCGAATTTTTGCATGACGACGAGGTGAAGACCTTTGTAGAGGGTTTGGTGGACGAGGCAGGTGAGACCTGTTTTTGGTTTTGTTTGTTAGAGGGGAGATTGCAACGCTAAGGGTCAGGCGAGGTGGGAACAAGGGAAGCGCACCGTAGATGTGGAAGAACGGTAAGAAGGCAAGGACCCGGTCACCCCGGCCGTCGATCCCATTCCATGTCAAATTACCGGCCTCGCCGGATGAAAGCTGGAGAACGTTGGCGATAATGTTGCGATGGGAGAGCATCACGCCCTTCGGAACGCCCGTGGTACCGGAGGAGTAGACCAGGAAGGCAAGATCGTGGGAGGGGTCGATCTTCGTTTTGCGATATCGAGTTGCGCCGGACAGGTTGCGAATGGAGGTGAAGTGTTTGAATTTTGCTTGCGGGTCGCGCTCGTCCCCAATCAGGATGATCCGGTCGTGGGGGATCCCAGCTTCTTGGGCCGCGATTGTTGCAACCGCAAGCAGATGGTATTGTGTCACCAACCCCTTCGCGCCCGAGTTCTTCAGCTGGAAGGCCAGTTCTTCTGCTGTGTAAGCCGGGTTAGACGGAGAAACGACTCCGCCCGCCCAATGCGTTCCCCATGTCACTGCCGGGGTGTCGATGCTGTTAGGGGTGAAAAGAGCTAGGACATCTCCCTTGCGCCAATCAAGCATGGCCTTGAGACCTTGTCCGAAGGCCAGTGCGGTATCTCGGACGCCCTGGTAAGTGTAGGTTCGTTTGGTATCGGCATCCTCGTAGATTACTAGAATGCTATCAATTATGGAATGCTCGTGCAAGCGGGGAAGAGTGACGTGCAGGCAGATAACAGACAAGATAAGAGGTTGGTGACAGATAGAACACGACTTACCTTTATCATCTGGATACTCTCGGTCTTTGCGCTCGAAGAGAAAAGTCCAAATATCAACGTTCGGTATTTGCACCGACGGATAGAGTGAGGAGACGGGCATGGCGACAATGCGGGAAGAGGCAGAGGGAACTGAAAGAAGGGAGCGAGGAGAGAAGAGATGAAGTAAAGGGGTGCGAGTAGATCTAAACTTGGAAATATTCTGAATGCAGAGTTTAAAGATGGGGGATAACGCCGAAGGAGATTGAAATGTACAGGAAACCCATTATTAAGGCAGGCAAGTGATCGGCCCTCGGCATGACGGCGGATTAGAGAAAGTTTGGTCGAGTTGGAGACAGCGCGAATAACCGTTGTATCTCCGCAATTCCCTTCCAGCCTCGGTCTTCCCCAAGTAGCCTGCGGTCTCAATGAGTCTGCCACACCGTACGATCAAAACTCAGAAAGATGCCCAGCCTCAGTATACATATTAGACATGTCTGATTCTTGCATTGTTTACGGAACACAATGTAATCGATCAACGTGTTCAGCTGTTGTTTACGACATAAGAAGTGCTGTAAGCCCGCGCCAAGCTTTACCGGCGCCCGGGGAGGAGAGGGGCGCTGACTCAGTTGTTTGTGGGGTTTTGCCTCTCAACTTGGGGAAGACGGCACGGTGCTGACAGTAACTAGTACTTACTCCCTACAATTGTCCTTTTTTTTTTCTTTTTGGTTGGTAGATGAGGTGGATATCCATCGATTGTCACCAGTAGGTCCGATGTAAGGGACCAAAATGTGTGCTACAACCACTAACAGTCATACTTAGTGCTTGAGCTTCTCTTCTGACATATATATGTCAAGTTGCTTGAGAGTCGATATTGAATTGGCCTTATAGATCTGGTCTACCAGTAAATCAGAGACAAATCAATTAGCAGTTAAGGCTAGGAGATGCTGAGCTTGACGATCAAGATCTTAAAAAATGGTTCACCCAGGGATGACGACGTGGACGTCACCAGAGCGCATTGAGCCAGACTCATTGTGACGATAGTTACATCGAGACTGTTCGAACAGCCCACTTATTTAGATATACCCTTGATGCCACTTCTTCAATGCTCTCTACTGAGAAGAATATGATCACTGGTATGACCCTAATAGGCCAGAGTCTCGTCGCCGACAATGCACGAGAACTTGAAAGAACCTAGACAAATGAAAGGAAAGGGACTGTCTAATACTAACCAGTCAGTCATCTGAACTACTCCATCAAGCACAACTAATTACTCGATCCTTCATGTATGAAGGCATTAAAATCATATACTTTGGAGCTTAAAGTACTACCTACTAGCAAGAAAAACCAAGTCGAAGATATAGATCATCCAACATGAGTATTTGACTAGGCCATCATAGACTACACACCAAAGCATTTCCTGGAGCAGACCGGGGGGACAACCCTGAAGCTCTTAGCGCTGGTCCTAGGGGTTCCCCTCACGAGCCCCGCCGCCTGACTTCTTACTGGGAGAAGCCAGTGGTACGGTACTGGCACTTTAGGGCTCCTTCACCCTAGACTGCTTACCCCAGACGAAGGGCCCTTTCCAACTGTCCAACCTAATCAACCAAGTTTACTGACCTCTTCCTTTCATTGCCCGCAGTCCAAAACTGCAAAGAATATGTTTTGCCTCCTCCAGGCTACCATTAGCGTCAACAGGTAATTCGACGACTGTGAAAGACAAACCTATCGAGGCACAAGGTATGAACTACGTTGCAGGCATCCTGGAAAAGTGCTCCTGATGGTGGCCACCACGCAACTGAGGCCCAACAACCCCGCCGTTATGAGCGGCCACCCTTTGAGGCACCTGAGCAATTTTTTGGTGTTCACAGACCGCCGGCACTCAACGGCAGCCCTCGCTTGGTTATCCAATCAGGGACCGTTTTCACTACCGTAGTTGCCATATAACCCGTTGAAATGTAAACCTATCGCCTTCGGGCATTTGGTCAATTTGAAACGATACAGAGAAGATTAGCATGGCCCCTGCACTAAGGATGACACGCTCAATCAAAGAGAAGCTACCAGTTTTTTTGCGAACATTTACAGACCTCTTTTTGGAGGTATGAGCAACTAGACTGGACCCATGTAGATTGAGGGTTCGAACCCGGGCGCTTCCGTGGCGATTTTTTATTTATTTATTTTTTTTTAAAAAAAAATCCAGAAATCGGACTGGAACTAAACATCGTGACAATGACCCTCGTATATACATTGAACTAGACGTGATATACATAAAACCTCCCACTACAGCTCATGTGACGCCAACTCTTCATCACATCAAGCTGGTGCGACCTCCGATCTCTCGTCCACCTTCGCCAGTAGGCATCTCTCCGTTCCGCCCAAAGATAAATTCACGGTAGATGGCTTCCAAGCGTCGCCGTTCGGCGTCACTCAGAGAGCTGCGCGTGGTTTTCAGCGAGCGCTCCATGTGCTCCCACCGGACAATGATCTCCTCCCGAGGTTCTTCCGGAGCGGACCCGTTGGTCGGTGCGCTGGCCATCCCTTGCCCCTGCTGTCGCAGGCGACGGCGAGCGCTCTTCATCGCCTCCAGCTTGGAGGCGACAACAGCAGGTGGAGGCATCGACACCGATCCCGCGTGCTGCTCCGATGCAGAATAGAGGAATTGGATGAATGACTTGCTGGTAGGGCCGCTGGTATCTGTGGAGGATGGTTTCGTAGTGCCGTTCTTCGTTGCTTGCGTGTCGTTTGCCGAGCGGTCACCGAGAGCGTCGTGAACGGCCTCGAGGTGAGCGTTGTAGACGACGGCTTGTAGATCAGCGCCGGAGAAGCCCTCGGTACGGGAGGCGACCTCGTCAAGTCGCGCAGCAACCTCCTCGTCCATTTTGAGTTTCTCGCTCACAGCACGAATAATGTCAAGTCGATCGGGATGGTTGGGCATATCGCAGATCAGGGACTTATCGAGACGACCGGGACGCAGTAAGGCAGGATCGATGAGGTCAGGCCGGGAAGTGGCCGCGAGCACATACACTCCCGAGAGACCTTCTGCACCATCCATCTGTGTGAGAAGTTGGTTCACAACACGATCAGTAACCCCGGTGGAGTCGTGGCCTCGCTTCGGGGCGATACTGTCGAATTCGTCGAAGAAGAGGATACACGGTCTGGCGGCCTGCGCCCGTTCGAAGAGATCACGAACGCTCTTTTCACTAGCACCAATGTATTTGTTCAGGATCTCCGGACCTTTCACACTTATGAAGTTCAGGCCACACTCTCCCGCAACCGCACTGGCGAGAAGTGTTTTCCCACACCCTGGGTATCCGTAAAGCAGCAGGCCTGATCTGAGACGTAGAGGGCATTGAGCGAAAATAGGCGCATACTTGGTGGGGTATTGAAGCGTCTCCAGAAGCATCTTTCGAGTCTCCGTCAAGCCACCAATGCCGGAGAAGCTTGTAGTAGATGAGGTGAGCGTCACATTGCGTAATGCGGCAGGAGTGAAGCCCTTGATTGCGTTGTCAAAATCATCAGTACCAAGGGTGATCGACTTTGAGGAAGATAGAGAACTCTGAACACAACGTATGAGGGCCTCATTGCGGGCACGAGACAATAGCAGAACCAGATCACCTGGCATAAACCCATCTGTCTTGCCAGCCAGTTCTAGAAAGTCCACATCTCGTCCAAGCACAAAGCCATCCGCCCCGGCGGAACCTGGTCGACTCCCAGAGTTCGAAGGATCGAGCCACGAATCATGAGTAGATGTGCTGGCGTTTCGTGCATGGCCATTGGTGTGAGGAAAGGAGTCTCTGTCCTGCATTGTGAGTTGCTCGAGCACCTTGCGTCGTCCTTCCTTATCAGGAGCCCTCAGATGAATTATTTCCCGAACCACATGGCCGCCGATGATGACGTTGTTCAAGGACTCCTTCGACTGGGCTGTTGCCAGAAGCACCACAGAGGAATTCATAGAGCAATAGTCGCGGACCATGGAGCATATCACTTCGCTATTTTGTCGGCTGCGACCATTGTCACTCCCCACCTGCAGTTCCGTTTCCACTGGACACAATTTGTCAAGATCATCTAGGATTACAATAGACTGTCCTCCGAGCCGAGCACACCAAGAAGCAGACATAAACAAACGATTCAAGGTTTCCTTGATGTTGGAAATCCGAGTTTCATCTGTTACGAGCTTCCGACAGGAGAAATATTTGACGTTAAACAAGTAATCTCGTCGGAGATGGTGGGCCAAGAGATGACTTAATGAGGTCTTGCCGGAACCAATACTACCAGTAAGTAGAACGGAAGATGACTTGGTCAAGTTGTCCAAAGCTTGCGATATAACCCTGTCAATCCCGACGAGTTCGGGGACATTGGCCGGGATCATTTCATCCGGTGAATTAGCGGACGAGCCCGGCTCGGCTGGACGTGCTATTTCGGCTTGTACATCAAGTGATAGTTTGACTTCAGAGCCAACGAGCCATCCAGTCCCTGGCTTGGCTGTATCCGAGCCAGCCTTCAATGGAGGGTCGAAGCGAAGAATAGCGCCATCAAAGGCGGTGCCCGTAGTTTTGTAGTCCGCAGCGGGCAGTATCATTCCATCCGTCAGTGGCCCCGCCAGGAGCCCTTCATTCAACCCCGAGGCCCCATATATGAGTTTTATGCGCTCAGCCAATGCATCTCTTGCTGCTGCTGTGTCAGACCCGAATTTCAACCCGTCCTTTCTCCTTGACGTATCGCTCATATACGGATACACCTTGATCGTCTTCACAGCTGAGCGTTGCAGCGGTGGAGGAGCTGCCTCCACGCGAACAATACCTCCCATTAAGCCTTCCATCCCCAGAGCAGTGCATAGTAAGGAAGAAATGGCAGCATGCTGTGTGTCCGGAGCGTCAATCCAGGGTGCCAGTTTGGCCACTAACTTGGTTGTTGGTGTTCCGGCTTCGTTCGCCTTTTGCTCTGCTTGGTCCATTTGTTGCTGTGGATCAAGCGGCGCTTTGAGACCGGCCGGTTGCACGACGGAAATACAAGCCCAAGTGGCTCCGCGAAGCTCGTTTGTCGCAAGCATGTCAGGATCTATCCAGATACGGAAGCCATCATTCGCATCTGTCTCTGCCTCGTCATCGAAGAATTGCTCCGACAGATGACGTTCAACTCCTCTGAAGAAGAGAGAGCCTCTGCTTGTGGGATCTGAGCGGCTGCTCTTAGGCCGCACCGTGCTTCCGCTACTTCGTCCACCCACGCTTTTCCGGCTACTGCCAGCGACGCTGCGATTGTCACCGCGAGACCCCCTGTTAGCCTTGGGTCGGGTTTTTGGAGCAACGATAACTTCCGCATCTGGGGCTATCTTCGCAAACGGTGAGGTGTTAGGAGGTGCGGGCGTCATAGAGGTGATAACGATATTCGCAGTTGAGGTCGGTGACAGGTGTAGTGCAAGGGGATGCATGTGTTCTGACTGTGTTGTAGTATATGCAGGATTTGGTAGGGCGCGGATCTGCGATAGGAGATTAAGTTCTAAGAATGTAGCGTGGAGTTCGATAACTATGTGACGGCGGACTCAATGTCAGCTAGGGGATTTGATATGAAGACAATTGGCCCGGGGGGGGGGGGGGGTGGCAATGGAAGGCAATCATACTTTCCCAGTCCTCTGGTGTCAGCGGCTCAATGTTGATGGTATGAGCTACTGGAGGATCGAGATGAATAAAGATTCCGACCTGCTGTATGTTAGAATTACGAGCACTAGCAAGGCTGGGGGCACATTTACCTTCTGTCCATCCGCCAGTCCGAGGACTCGGCCGAAGGTGGTATCCAATTCAACAGTAGAGATTTCCTGCTCTCTGGAAGCAGTGCTATTATTGATACCATCTCTTCCAACGACGGGGGCAAGCTTGCGCTTGCTGGGCATGCCTGTCCAGCCTAAGTAGCATGAGCGATGTGTGGAGTTGCTATTGCTCTTTCCAGCAGCTGGCCGGTATTGGAGCTCGACGATCACATTCTGAGCAGCCTGTAGACTTTAGCTTTAAAATCACTGTGTTGCGCAGAGTAGCTTGCAGCAAGAGATGGTAGCTTACTGTGTTGGCATTGACCAGCAGTGCGACCAGCGACGGCGGGAGATTGACCAGGCAGTTCTTCAAGGGCACCAGAGAGACTTCGGCGGTGGTGGAGGGCTTTCTAGGCGCCATTGTTGCGCGCTAAAGAGCAGGGTTCAGATTCTAGGCGGAGGAGAGAACAGGGTCTATCTGAGATGGCATGAATGAATCAAGATTGACAAGTGCGCAACATCAACCCCGGACTTCGTCGCCCATTGACTCCGCAAGCTCGCCGTTCGCCGAGGCCGGCCCGCCTTGAGCATTCGGGCCGAGGGTTAATCCGTCCCGATACACGTGCCCCTCCGCTAGAGCGAATTGGGACTAACAGGTAATGGAGAGTCCGAGACACGAAAAGACGCGTCGCGACGTGTCTTTGCAATTAAGGCCTGGTTTGGCCTAGTGCCCATCCCACTGGCCCCAGCGACCAGAGCTGCCAAGACAACACCACAGCAACCGCCCGCCTTCTTTTCACCACCACACGGTCCATGCGATTTTGACAAGCCACTACATGCTTCATTGTGCCAGCTATTGAATCGAATGAACCTGGCTAGTGCCTCTGTCGCATAATGTCTTTGCTCACCTACAACGTTCACGTCGACTATGAGGCGCAATTGGAGGGATTCAAGGACTTCCTGAAGCATTTCAAGAGCTTTGAGTCGGCGTCCGAGTCTGCCGCGACCGAAGCCATTGAAGACCTCAATCTTGAAGAGGATGGCACCAGCGACGAATATGATTTTATGGATGATGTAGAGGATGGCGCACAGCGGCCTGGTCGCAGACGACGAGAGCCGAAACTCAAGTATATGCAGCTGCTGCAGGATGTCGCTGACCGAGAGCGCACGAATATTTTGATCGAACTGGACGACCTGACTACTGTAAGGGCCCAGTATATAACGACTATCCTAGACATCTCTAATATCAGAATAGTATGAGAAGTCTCTTCCCGATGATACAGACTTGCGTCTTGTCGAAAGTGTGCAAAAGAACACTCACCACTACATTGAGCTTTTCTCGCGGGCAATCGACGACCTCATGCCCAAGGAGAGCAAGGACATCACGTATGCCAGTCCGTGCTCGCTCACATTGTAGCACTGCTGATTTTTCCCAGGTTCAAGGACGATGTGCTCGACGTGATCATGTCGCAACGTGAAAAGCGAAACGAAGCCATGCTTATGGCGGCAGAAGCCAATGCAGATGCAGAGGCTGCCGACTCGATCTTCCCTCCTGAACTGACTCGTCGCTACACGGTCAACTTCAAACCACTCACACCCTCCGGATCGAGCACCGACCGTCAGTCCAAGGCTATCGCGGTGCGGAACGTGCGGGCAGAACATATCGGTAGCTTGATCACAGTCCGCGGTATCACGACTCGTGTCTCGGACGTTAAGCCTGCCGTTGAAATCAATGCTTATACGTGTGATCGCTGCGGAAGTGAGGTGTTCCAACCAGTCACCACGAAGCAATTCCTTCCGATGACAGAGTGTAAATCGACGGAATGTCAAACAAATCAGTCAAAGGGGCAGCTCTTCCTTTCCACTCGTGCCTCGAAGTTCGTTCCGTTTCAAGAAGTCAAGATTCAGGAGATGGCGGATCAGGTGCCCGTGGGCCACATCCCGCGTACCATGACCGTCCACTGCCATGGAAGCCTCACTCGCCAGCTGAACCCTGGAGATGTTGTTGACATTGCGGGTATCTTTCTCCCTATTCCCTACACTGGGTTCAGGGCTATCCGTGCCGGTCTCTTGACCGATACCTACTTGGAAGCCCAACACATTACCCAGCACAAGAAATCCTACCAAGATACTGCCATGGATAGTCGCACTCTTCGCAAGATCGAACAGCACCAGAAGTCTGGAAACATGTACGAATATCTGTCGCGATCGATTGCACCAGAGATCTACGGTCACCTTGACGTCAAGAAGGCATTGCTCTTGCTCCTCATTGGTGGTGTGACGAAGGAGATGGGCGATGGTATGCACATTCGTGGCGACATCAACATCTGCCTGATGGGTGACCCTGGTGTGGCCAAGTCTCAGCTGCTCAAATACATTTCCAAGGTCGCCCCTAGAGGTGTCTATACTACGGGTCGTGGTAGCAGTGGCGTTGGTCTTACGGCTGCGGTCATGAGAGATCCTGTCACCGACGAGATGGTCTTGGAAGGCGGAGCCCTTGTCCTGGCCGACAATGGTATTTGCTGCATTGATGAATTCGATAAGATGGACGACTCCGATCGGACCGCTATCCACGAAGTGATGGAGCAGCAGACCATTTCTATCTCCAAGGCAGGAATTACAACCACGCTCAATGCTCGGACTTCTATCTTGGCCGCCGCTAACCCGCTTTACGGCCGCTACAACCCGCGGGTGTCTCCTGTCGAGAACATTAATCTGCCCGCTGCACTACTCTCTCGTTTCGATGTTATGTTTTTAATCCTCGATACCCCTTCGCCCGATGCCGACGAAGAGCTTGCCAACCATGTGACATATGTCCACATGCACAACAGACACCCCGAAACCGAGGATGCAGGCGTCATGTTCACGCCCCATGAGGTCCGCCAGTATATCGCCAAGGCCCGGACCTACCGACCGGTTGTTCCATCCTCTGTCTCGGATTACATGGTGGGAGCGTACGTGAGAATGCGAAAACAGCAGAAGAAGGATGAAGACGAACGGAAGCAATTCTCCCACGTCACCCCCCGTACTCTCTTGGGTGTTGTCCGTCTGTCGCAGGCCTTGGCTCGTCTGCGCTTCAGCGATGTCGTCGTTATCGAGGATGTCGACGAGGCGCTGCGTCTGATCCAGGTCAGCAAGGATTCCTTGTCCAGCGACGGCCAGTCGGGTCTGGACCAGAGCCCGAGCAGCAAGATCTACCACCTCATCCGCAGCATGTGGGAGAGTGGTGCCGCGGCGGTCGGCGACGGTGAGGAGGGTGAACTCAGCATGAGACGTATCCGCGAGCGGGTGCTTGCCAAGGGTTTCACCGAGGACCAGCTTACTATGGCTGTGGATGAGTATGAGAATCTGAATGTGAGTTTTCCCCTGATTCATTTGACTACGGTATTAGTGTACTGATGTAATTCTGTCAGGTCTGGCAACTTGTGGGTGATGGCAGCCGTCTGCTTTTCGTTGATACCATGGATATGTGAGCAGCGGAGATTTGTCTGTCTGGGTGGAACGGTTTTCGGGGTGTTTTTGTTTTCGATATGCTTCTGGTCGGTCAATCGTTTCGTGTCTGGGAGACGTGCCGTGCTTGAGGGTTGGTAGCTAGAAATCGGATTGGTGTTTTTGGTGTACAAGACTTCGTGTTTCGCAAGTGTTAGGATAGCCATGATATTCGAGCAATTTACGATCAATAGCATGCGGGCCTGCCTTTCGGTAATTTGTTGCCTCGATGAGATGAACAGATTTCTACATTCGATACAGAAGACTGTGAAAGATGCCCCACGAAATGATCACAGATCAGATAGGAATCCGCAAGAGTCTGAATTTGCACAATTAGTACGGAGTGATGCTTATATATCACTCGACCAAGGCAACGCAAAGTCCTATCTACCTTGTCCAAAAACACATCAAGTCACAACTATAATCTCCCTTAATTCCCCTTCATATTTAAGATCATAAGACCAACTCCTCTCACCCTCCCTTAACAAGAACCCCCCCAGCATCACCGCGCACAGTACCTTGACCCTACTTTCCCACCCAAAAACAAGCTCACCACCCACCTCAGCCCCCTCTTTTCATCGAAAGGTCTCCCTTCAGCCCATCTTCCCCCCTCGACATCCCGCTAAACCGGACAGAAACTCTGCACCGGCACCTCGGCACAGAGCTGCGAACTCGCGCCGTACGGGTTCTCGCACAGCGTGTTGCACTGGGTGAACTCGGGGACGAAGACCAGGAACTGGTAGTTGGGGAAGGGCAGCCGGAACTGCTTGGAGATGTCGGCGTTGGTGGACGAGGCCTTGTAGCCCGCGCGGCAGGCGCAGTGGAAGCGCGTGCCGGTGTTGATGCACGAGGTGGTCACGTCGCAGTTGTTCTGGCCGGAGAGCGGGTTGCAGGTGCCGCAGATGGGCGCTGCGGGGGGTTGCGTGCCGGTTGGGGATGCGGTGGCGAGAAGGGCAAGGGCCAGGGTGGTGGCGGTGATGGCTTGGAGGAGGGAGGGGGTGTACATTTTGATGATATTCCAAAAAATGGTTGGGGTGTTTTTGGTATGCTTGAGATGCTTGAGATGCTTGAGTGATGTGTTGGTTTGATGTACTGTAGATGGTGTGATTTGATCGAGGTAGTTCTTGTGGATTGAGGAGGGCTTAGTGATGCTAGTGCTGATGAAGAGTGGAATGCTTCGATTGATCAGGGCTTGAGGATGAGGGCTTATATAGCTATGGCTTTCCTGGTGGCGGAGGTGGACGGTTGCAGAAACTGGGCATAGGAGGCCTTAGAGCACTGCTCTATTGATTCCAAGGCAATGGGCTATGGCATGATATGGCGGGTCTTGAGAAACCATGACATCGGTAAGTGGATCCCAAGATAGGGCTCAGTGTTACTATTCCCGGTGAAGCTCGTATAGCTCTGAGGCAGGGTTATGCACCGGATACTGCTCTATGTCTTGAACCCTAAGGACGACCATCCGGTCAAAGACGACCATCCAGTCAAGGACGACCATCCTGTCAAGGACGAAGTCTGAATGGCGAGTACAGCCTCCAGCCCCCAGCCTCCCCTCCTCCAACACACACGTCCTAGAACTCGTTCCTTTGAGACAACAGGGTCTAACTTGGATATTGGTGAGAATAGAAGATGAGATCCACCAACCCAAACGCATGTGGTTCGGCAGCGCGGGTGGCCGTCCTGAATACGAGGTCTATGGCTAGTTGTATTTATGTCACCCCTGTCCATTTGTACTGGCGGTGCTCGTCAGTTCCAGGTAGATGTGAGACAGTGTAATGGTTCTTGTTAGGATGTTTGGGCTTAGCTGGTGGCTCGCATCAGGTGATGTAGTATCGGGTCGTTCTGCTCCAGCCGCATGTCTCTGATTAAGCTCAGAAGTATGCACGGACAAGATAAAGAGCCGCTTCTTTTTTAAATTGCCCAAGGATGAGGGGTTGAGATTCTTGAAGCCTGTCCGCGTGACGAGTATATTTCCAGGTAGTTCTTCAAGGAATTTTCTGACGATACGTCTCATGGAGACAAATGGTACGTTAGAAGAGCTAAGTCAGGCCCAAGCTCAGTTGAGGGTTTTCTTGGGCTGCAGAAGCACTAGGGATTGCTGTCTCTCATGGACACGTTCTGTAACCGGCGTTTAGAGCTATCGAAAATAGACTTGACAGCTCTGCACTACAGTAAAGCGGTGGATCAAAGTACTCTGATAGGAGACCAATAGACTTGTCGCTGGGTAAGATACGGCAGTGACTAGATCCGACTACTGTGATAAACGAGTTTGTGGTTGAAGCTACGCATGTCAGGCGTGCTGGATGCGAACTGAGCCCTGTGGCTCTCAAGAACGAAGCCATGTCATGTTGTACGACCATTTCTCATCTGAAGCAAGAGCTGTGCAAAGAAAAGGCAGACACCGTTCATCGACTCGTTCCAGTAGAGTTTTGTGCTCCCGTGTCTCGAGTGATGGGCGAAAAAAGTCAATCGCGCATATACCCCGGATTTGGGGCGGGATATGCATTCAGCCTTGCCCCCAATACGAGCTTGTTGCAGACGTCACTTTGGCTACCAGGGAGCAATCTATGTATTTATAGACAAGATACGTGCTAAGAGTCCATAGGGAATGAATTTCATTATGTCATGACCTAGCACAGCTCCCTGGATGCAAGCTGTCGACTAATATTACAGCCTTTTGTATGACCATAGCAAAGACATCCTCTACAGGTGCATCTTGGACGCTTCAGGCTCGCCAATCAAGTTGAGGAAGCTCTCGTGGACCTCATCCGTCAAATCGCTGGCCTGCATACTGCGGCCCTTGGCCAGGAAAGCCCGTCGGGAGCACTCCCGCGTAATCGAGCTACCAGCAAACGCAGCCAGAAGCAGGGTCGTGCAAGGCGACATCCGCTTATCCTCGGACTCGAGCTCCGCCCGAATGTCTTCCTTGGTATGCGCTTCCTTGGCGTTGTCTTTCTCACCGGAATCCCAGAGCCCGTCGTGGTAGGCGGCTCTCCATGCGAGAAGCGTGCCCAAGGAGCCCGTCAGCGTATCGCCTTGCCCGCCACTGCGCTTCAAGCCTCCCTGAATATCAGAGATGAGCGTCGTGATACCATTCGAGATCACATCGTGGGGACCCTTCTGGATGATGGTGACACCACCCAGCGCATTAGACAGCTGCTCACAGGCCTTGGATTCCTCGCTCGTTCGGTCAGCGCCGCCGGACTTGGAGTTGATTTCCGCGAGACTCGGCACGTCGATGCCCAGCGCTTTGGCCAGTCGACTGAACTCGTTCACGTTGGGCGTCAGAATGCACTCTTTGTACCCGCGGACCAGATCCGGATCCTCGGTCACGAGGAGGAGGCCGTCGGCGTCGAGGACAAAGGGAATCGAGCGGGACCGCGCTTCTTTCATCACCTCCGTCACCACCTTGAGGGTGACCCCATCGCGACCCAGTCCGGGTCCGATCACCAGGCAATGCAGCCGAGAAAGCATGTTGATGATCGGGCTAGCGAGTGATGGTGCATCGATGGACTCGGGGTCCTTGACCGAGGCGCTGCTTGGCAGAATCGGGTGAACCATCAGGTTCGGAGAGTAGGTTTTGATGACCTAGACGAGCAACAATATGAGCATTCCCCCCTGCTGCATCATATGAAGCCGGGTAAGATCTATCACTTACGGTGGCTGCCGATTTATCACAAATAACGTGGCTCTTTTTGTGATTCGTCAGAACGGGGATCTCATGCACGCAAGCAGACAGAGTGGGTTCCAGTTGCCTACCATATCGCAACCTGCAGCACCCTGTCAGCTTGGGGGCATCCCTGTCAAATACACTTGGAAGAAATGCTTACCTAGTCTGGCCGATGCCATTGAAGAGAAGTACGGCGCGCCGGTGTAACTATAACATTCCTCTCAGTTTGTCGCAGTTTGAATCTTTGGTTTGGGGGGCAACGAACTCTAAAGATCCTCCGATGACTGCAACACGTCCATGCTGTCCTAGATTGCTTGTAAGTAGAGAGACTTAGCGCAATGCAAGGGCTGCCAGATGCGAACCTTTGTGGAATTGCTCCAGCATGGGCGGCACCATTTTGCGCGCCTTCTTGAGAAGGACTTTGGAAGAGGTTGATACATGATGGACGGACTCCATTTTGGTTGTGACTTCTAAAGAACGATTGACAGCAATCTGATGTATTGGAAGCAGGTATTGTATTTTGCGATTAGAAGGTAAGCTGATGTGGTTTAAAGAGACGGCGGTGGAGGGAGGATAAAAGTGATGTCACCGCCTGCAGGTGGGGCTGATTGAAGTAATGATAAGAAATCCGGTCCGTCCATGCAAGGCCAATCTGTTACTCAGTTCAACAATGACGATTGCGTTGGTAATGGTTCAATTCTATTGCAGACTCCAGGTCCGGCAGTGTGGCCTGAAGCTCAAAGCTCAAACTAGACAACAGCGACGCTCCCCATGATTGTATGTAAACATTGTGGTAAAATATGTGACTCGAAAGAAGACGATTCAACGCTCCATCTATCGACACCTTGATGCTCGCTGATGCTCATCGGAACGATTTCAAAGACAGCAAAAGGGTAAGAAAAGAAAGAAAACAGCAACGACATATGTAATGCACCCTCGGGGTATTCCTCGCTGATGCTCCGTTTCCAGGAAAAAAATCACAAAACACATAGGAAAATGATGGAGTGGCAGGGCGGGTCCGCCTATGTGTACGGACATCAAATAGTAGTCCAGTCTTTATTCGTCCATTGTATACTTCCACCGCATTATCGACGCGCAGCCAGCGCAGTGAGCTTCTTGAGGCGTTCCATTTTAGCCTGCTTGGCTGCCTGTTCAGCATTCCATTCCTCCTCATCCTCGCGCCTGGCCGCCGCCAGAGCAGCAGCTTCTTCCTCCTCCATAGCATCGTAGCCGGCCTCCATATCTGAAGATCCCGAATCATAGTCATCGTAGTCGTCGGCATAGTCACCCTCATCTTCCTCATCGGTTCCCAAGTACTCATCCATTCTCGACCGTTTGCTTCGAGACTGGGCCCTGAGTTCATTCGGATTCCGTTTGGCCGGCAAGCCCGCTGTTCCACGATATTCGGGTTGTGCGGGACGGGGTGTAGGTCGTGAAGTGCCTTTGTAGGAGAGCTCTTCTGGCTCCCGCTTTTTCACCGGCTTCGTGACACCAGGTTTGGCACTTCCAGCTGCAGTAGCAGTGGCGCCAGGCTTTTTAGCCGACCGACTATCCTTCTCTTTGGTTTGAGCTTCTGTCGCTCGTTTCTTTCGTTCTACCTTGCTAAGCTTCTCCTTAGTAGCAGCCTGATGCTTGAACATACCCACCTGTGTGGGGGTCTTTTCCTGTAGCGCCTTGGCTTTTGCCATGAGGTCTGCAAATGAGCCTTTGGGGGGTGGTTTCGAGGACACCTGCGCTGATCTTTGAGGCGTGGATGAGCGACTTGTGGAGGCAGACGCCACAGCAGCTGTGGGAGCACTGGGACGTGCCCTTCCAGCTGCGGGGATTGTGGGTTTCGTGGCGGTTGATCTGAAAGGGGCTGGCGGTGCCAATTTTGACGAACGGGGCAGCGACTCGTCGGCTTTGCGCTTTATCCCCTGCATGAGGGGTTTCCGTTCTGTTGTTGGGGGAGCATTCCGTGGTCCAAGACTGGTCTTGCGTACTTCGGTTCTGACAGTGGAGGAAGTGACAGGTGGCGATACGGTGGAGGAAACTTGGGGGATTGGGGACGGTTTGCCCGTCTCGATGGACGAGAGAACAGAATCGAGAAACTGGAATGATTATCAGTAACGGCATCGAAGAGGGTGAAGGATGAGGTTCCGTACACTCATGATGAATTTTCAGATAAAAGAAAAATGGGTTCGAGCAGAGGTAGTGTCAAAAAACCCAGACAAGGATGCGAACAAAGAGGGCTTCACCGTCGGTGGTTAGTATGACGGGGTAACTTCATGACTTCGTTGCGGAGCCACTTTAAAGATTCGATAGAGTTCCAAGCCGGAAAGTGCCCACTCTTCAAGATCTCAGGCCAGACATGGGATACAGACAAAAGGAGTGAAAGATGCAGCCAGTGCAAACTGTTACCACCTCCGAGAATATCACGAGGAGGGTCGTTTGGATAAGGCCGCCGGGCAAAAACGGTTGCAAGAAGTCAGTCGCCATCCCATCTTCTGAAAGGCAAGAGAGCCACGTGACCGTCGCATCGACCCTCCCTCGCTTTCGGACACCCAAGGCATCAATCCATTATCCAGAGCACCGCATGCGCCACAGCTGCTCGCTTAGCCGGAACTAGCACGCAGGCCCACGCGCCACAACCCACCAGCCGCAACGCACTTTTCTCGATTTTAGACGATTCGGTTCTCACTTCTTCTTCTTTTGTCCACTACCTCGCTAACCCCCCAACCCGACGTCTCAGTCTCCGCCCAACTTCGCGGTTAAATCGATTGATTCTCGTGTTCGGATTTTATCCAAGAATATCTGTAAGTTCCTTCTGCAAGACGCCTTCTGACTTCCAGTGTGACAATCTCTGCGCATTCTGCAATATCGAGAATAGTGATCTAACAATTTTTTTAATTTCGCGGTTCAGATTCAAAATGAAGCACCTCGCGGCCTACCTCCTCCTGTCCCTCGCTGGCAACGCCAGCCCCTCCGCTGAGGACATCAAGTCCGTCCTCTCCTCCGTCGGTATCGATGCCGATGAGGAGCGCCTCACCAAGCTCATCGCCGAGCTCGAGGGCAAGGACCTCCAGGAGGTTAGTTTTGCGCCTCCCGATTGAAGCACGCCAGGAAACATCGACGCTAACAAGATCTTCGCAACTACAGCTGATCGCTGAGGGTGCCACCAAGCTCGCCTCCGTTCCCTCCGGTGGTGCTGGTGCTGCCGCCCCCGCCGCTGCTGCTGGCGCTGCTGCCGGCGGTGACGCCCCCGCTGAGGAGAAGGAGGAGGAGAAGGAGGAGTCCGATGAGGACATGGGTTTCGGTCTCTTCGACTAAGCGCCTCGCCTCCGCCGAACATCGAGAAAAGCGAATCGGTTCGTGGGGGAATGGGAATCTGGCGACGATTGTTTTCAGACTCGGGGGGAATTTTGCCCGTTGGTCTGGCCAAGCATGGATGCATCAGGCTTGCCTGATGCAGTCGCGAGTCTTGCATAAGTAAGCTGAGAAAAGCTTTTAGCCAATATAGATTCTCTGACCTCCCGATTGATGGCCCCGTTCTCGCGATTAAAACATAATGCGTAGTGAAGATAGGGATGTAATAGTAGCGGCTTGCTACAGTGTAGCCGTACTTGGAACTATAAACCTGAAGCTTTTGTGTAAACGATCTGGCCCCGGCGATATTGATATAATTACAATTACGTATGATTACGGGTCGAACTGCGACTTTCAGCGAATGTTACACGGCCAGCAAAAGACCATGCCAATGATATGGATGTCTATCAAGATTACCCCGTACGTATCAATCGCCCAGGACAAGCCAAAGGCGGTCGGCCCTATAGATGGGTTCCCAAAGCGGACTAGCGGGTAGTAGGGTCCCAACCCTAGGCTAGTCGCTTAGACGAGGCGGCAGCCCACCTCCCGACCGCAGCGTAGAGGCACAAGAGACGCCCGACGAAACGTTCATCGACACGACACGACAACCTATATTCCTTCGCTTTTCGAGTCCCGTTCGAAAAGCGACCTTGAGAGGAACACCCGCAAAAATGGCCGACGAGCACTACGTGAGTACTCCCATATGATATTGAAGGTCTAGCCTAAGAGGCAGTCAAAGGGGGACATATTGACTGACTTTTCACTTGCAGAACGCCGAGGAGGCTGCCGGTACGTTCAACTCGAAATAACCCCCCTTTTTTCCTTCCCATTCCCATCGAGCACGATATAAGAACGAGTTTTCGGATATGCAAAAGGAAATCAGTTATGCGACGAAGATTGAAGGCGATATGGATGTTACTTGTGTGTGTTGGTGATGGCGGGTGGCGGACAATTACTCTCGACAAATTTTCTCGGGAAACGCTTTGACGAACACGACGTACAACTCAAATGGACCAGCCCGCTGACGTATCTTCGCACGAACAGAGATCAAGAGAAAGAGACAGTTCCGCAAGTTCTCCTACCGCGGTATTGACCTCGACCAGTACGTTGCACCATGACTGAACCAACTTCATCGATCCACCCACCCTGGGCCTCGACATCGACCGAGCATCACCAGCGCCTTGTTTTATACGGATACTTTGCGACATATCTCGGTCGTTAAGTCAAGGCTCAGGGAGTTGGACCAAACACATGGGAAGAAAAGATGGAATCTGACTCGGATCACCCCATAGGCTCCTCGACCTTTCCTCCGAGCAGCTCCGTGATGTCGTTCACGCCCGTGCCCGCAGACGCTTCAACCGCGGTCTGAAGCGCAAGCCCATGGGCCTCATCAAGAAGCTCCGCAAGGCCAAGCAGGAGGCTAAGCCCAACGAGAAGCCCGACCTCGTCAAGACCCACCTCCGTGACATGATCATCGTCCCCGAGATGATCGGCTCCGTTGTCGGTATCTACTCCGGTAAGGAGTTCAACCAGATCGAGGTCAAGCCCGAGATGGTTGGTCACTACCTCGGTGAATTCTCCATCACATAGTACGTTTTATCCGCCTCCCTAGCCATCTGTCAGGTTCCTGGTCTAACAACCGCACAGCAAGCCCGTCAAGCACGGTCGTCCCGGTATCGGTGCCACCCACTCTTCCCGTTTCATTCCCCTCAAGTAAAGAAGAAAAGCTTTTCTCTCTGGGGAGTTGTATTGGAGGAATTTGGGCGTACGGAAGTGCTGGGAGAATCTACGAAAAAATGGATGGATACCATATGCATTTCTCTGGGTTCATCTAGTTGTATGTCAAATGCGGGTCAGCTGTTTGCATCTCAATATAAAGGTCTTGTCGGCATGAGAACGAACCAAAAAAAACCCGGGAGTCTTCGGCATTCTCTCGATGATGGAGATATCCCAGGCCTCAGTTTCTTGTCTGAGACTGAGGCCGCAGACTTTTGTTTTAATTCAAGGAGCGAAAGTCTAATTTCACGAATTCACCTTCAACTCGTTCATTATTCCCTGTAGATCACCTAGATCACTGTCCATGGACTTCATCAGCCCTCCATAGTCTTGTCTACCGTATTCTATCCCCTCTTTCCTTCGGCCCGTCCTTATCACCAACTATGCATTCCCATGTAAGGTCCACTCCACTAATCTTCCAAGCTTCCCCCACTCCTCCCGTATTTGTCCCTCCATCTGCATCGGATCCAGCCCCGCGGCCGCAAACTCCGCCTGGACCTGCGCGAACAACCCGCTCACCAACCCCTGGAACGCCGGCACCGCCGCACTCGTACCCTCCAGCCCGACCAACCGCCGCAACACCTCCCACAGCACGAGACTGAAATTCACCTCGAACCGCTCCAGCGCCACCTCATCCTCCCCACCGTGCGCCACCTCCACCCCCTGCGACAGCACCACCGCCAACCGGGCCAGCGCCCACGCATGCACCTGCCGGATCGGATGGATCTCCTGCGGATACACGGCGGGGTCGATGCGGAGGTACCGCACCGCGGCGTGCGCGAAGGCCGCCTTGTAGCGCTGGCAGGTGAGCAGGGCGACGATCAGTTCGTCGCGGAGGGAGACGTAGGGCTGGGTTGTGGTGCAACTCGGGGGTAGGGCTTGGAGTAAAGCGGAGATCTCGGTGGCCAGGGTGGCGGTGTCTTGAGGAAGAGGGTGATCGGAGGAGTAGTCCGAGGATGTGCGAGAGAGGAGGGCGTAAGCTTTGGTTTCTGCTGCGTTTGTTGGTTCTTGTTCGTCGTCGTCTTCGTCGTCTCCATCCCTCTGCTGCTCACATCGCGTGCACCGGCAGCGGAAGTAGTATCGTTCGCGGAGCTCCTTCCGCCGCAGCGGGCGCGGGTTGGTGGTGTCGACGTAGGAGATGAAGATCTGGTCGCCCTGGGCGATGGGCCGGATGGCTTTGACGAACAGCTCGGCGCCGTCGAAGCCGACGACGGTGTTGTAGGCGCAGCTGTGGTTCATGAGCGCCGCGTACGGGTGGAGGTAGAGGCCGATGCGGTCGTATAATGCATTCGTCAGGTTGAAGGAGTTGAGTTCCAGCTTTTGCACAGCAATCCAACATAGTCAGCCTTCCGGATGTCCCCTCTCTCCCTCTCTCTTCAGGCTATATTGTGCTATACCTAGAGCCTTAGAGCGCGGGGACAAGCAAATGCATTCACCTACCTTAGCCCCATAAGCCGAGATCAATTCCTCCACCATCTCAACGCCCGAATAAGCCTTCACAGCCTTCGACGAGATCGCGATCCGCTGCCATTGCGCGGGGTTCTCCGCCCGGATGTCGTTGATATGCGTCTCGAGCTGCCGGAACAGCTCCACCTCCTCGGGGGGGTACTTCTGTCGTTCGCTGCGCAACACCATGCGCAGCACGGCCCTCGCGTTGATCGGGAGAATCCGCGGCCGCAGCTTCTCGAAGATGGCGCATTCGAGCGCATGCGCGAACTTCCAGTCCTTGGCTTGACATGTCTGGGATATGGCAAACGTCAACACGGTTTTCGAGTTGCAAGTCGCAGGAGAGAGAGAGAGAGAGAGAGAGAGAGAAACACCAAACCTTATCGCAGTATTTCACGACCTGGCAGCCGGTGCAGCCTTTCAGGCGTCGGTCTTCGTTCTCGAGCTGTCTTCTTCCCAAGCAGCCAGAGCATATGTTCCCCAACTGGTGGGTGTCTAAGACTGCCACGAAGGGCGTCGAGATGTGCAGGACGTCTTGTCCGGGGCTGATGTCGGTCGCGGCGAAGAGACCCCGTCCTAGACCATCTGGAGCGATTGAGGGTGTGGTTCTTGTCGGGCTTAACATCTTCCCTGCCTTTGTTGTATTGTGCACGATGGTTTTGGGTTGTTGCCGGCTTTTGTTCGGTTGCTGCAGATAGTTCGCTCCAGAGATTAGATCCGAGGATCTTGCGGGACTTGAGCAAACAAAAAATGATTGCCGGTACTTTGATCCACTCTAGCTCTGCCCCCGGAGCTCAATGACAACCCGGCTTCCTACTTCTAGATCGTCTTCCAGCAGCAAACTCTTTATTATCCGGATTGTCGTAGTCCATAGCTTAGTCATATACAGTCCTTCCACAGCACCTCCTACATGTTCGAACTGGAGAATTATGATACACATGTGAAGTGGAGAGAAAGTAGTGCTCAAATAACAACTAAAAATACAATTTTAGTGAGAAAGCCGACTCACCAAGCCTTTCGCCCTGGCACATGGCCATCCTACGAAGACCATGGATAACCAAGGTATGGGCAACACAGCTAATGATCCACAAAACCAGTCAAAAGTACATGAACGTATTCATCGTATCGTCTTTTCCAAGACGAAGCAGAACCCCCTCCAGACCAGGGCCAGTAAAACATCGTATCTATCAACATGGAGCCATATCCGCTACGCCAAACACGGCAGCTGGATAGTGCCTAGAAAGACACTTATCCAACCGCAATTATATCTATAAAGAAAACTTTTTGCGTCCCTTTTTCTCTTCACTGCCATGAAAATTGGTTTACAGCAGCTTGCCGCCAACGAAGTCGGACCAGGTGCGAACCTCGGCAGGAATGCCCTCCTTGCGGGGCAGCTTCTGGCTCATAGCCTGGGCGAAGAGCAGAGCAGTCTATTGGAGAATTGGTTAGACACTGTATGAATAGTCAAATGGGGTTAAGATTGTACGTACCTTGGTCTCCATGAACAAGGGGACACCGAAGTCGACAGCGTTACGTCTCATAACATAGTCTTCGTCAAGGAGAGTCTTGCCACGGGTCTTGGCGAGGTTGAAAGTACCACGGATGTTGTACTTCTGGAAGACCTCACGGAGGGCACGCTTGTCCTCCTTGGGGAACTCAATCACCTGCACGGAGACACCGGCAGCCGACTCGAGGTGCTTCTTGACGGTCTCGCTAGCAGCGAAGAAGTTGAAGCCCAGAGGCTGGAGGTATTCCACAATCTGAGACAAGGCAGGGTTGTTGATGTCACCGCCGAGCAGGATACCCTCACCGGGCTCAGGAACACGGAAGTTCATGGTAGACTGAAGAGAAGCCCAGTAGGCCTCAACAACGTCCTTACCGAAGCAGGCAATCTCACCAGTACTGGCCATCTCGACGCCCAGGAAAGGATCGGCACCAGCCAGACGAGTCCAGCTGAACTGGGGAACCTTGGTAGCAAGGTAAGGGCGCTTGACGCTCATGAGATCGACGGGCTCAGGAACGTCACGTCCAACAAGGGCCTTGGTAGCAACATCAATGAAGTTGGTTCCCAGCACCTTACTGGCGAAGGGGAAGGAGCGAGAAGCACGAAGGTTGCACTCAATGACCTTCAGCTCAGGCAGGGCACCCTCGACATCGGCCTTGATGATCTGCATGTTGAAGGGACCAGTGATGTTCCAAGCCTTAGCGACCTTCTCAGCAATCTCCTTAACCCGACCCATGACAGACTCGTCGAGGTCGGCAGGGGGGAGAACAAGAGTGGCATCACCAGAGTGAACACCAGCGGGTTCAACGTGCTCACTGACAGCGTGGAGCAGGAGCTTGCCATTGGAAGCGACGGCGTCGACGTCGATCTCCTGAGCTCCTTCGATGAACTTGGTGATAACGACAGGGTGGTCAGGTGAAACAGCACTGGCGTTGAGGAGCTTCTCCTTGAGCTCATCGACACTGTAGATAACGTTCATGGCAGCGCCAGACAAGACGTAACTGGGACGGACCAAGACAGGGTATCCAACGGTCTCAGCGAAACGCTCAGCCTCAGCAACGGAAGTGAGCTCCTTCCAGGCGGGCTGATCGACACCAATGCTGTCCAAGATCTGGGAGAACTTGTGTCTGTCCTCAGCGCGGTCAATGTCCTTGGGGTCGGTACCGAGAACGTGAGCACCGCCGGTCTCCTGCAGACGGAGAGCGATGTTCTGAGGAAGCTGACCACCGACGGAAACAACAACACCACTGGCGCTCTCAAGCTCGTAGATATCCATGACACGCTCGTAGCTGAGTTCCTCGAAGTAGAGCTTGTCAGCGGTATCGAAGTCAGTAGAGTAAGTCTCAGGGTTGTAGTTGATCATGACAGTCTTCTTGCCCATGTTGCGCAGGGAGAGAGTAGCGTTAACAGCACACCAGTCAAACTCAACAGAGCTTCCAATACGGTAGACACCGCTACCCAGGATGATGATTCCGTGGTCATCGAAGGTGACATCGTGAGAGGTAGCGTTGTAGGTAGTGTAAAGGTAGTTGGTGTCAGCAGGGAACTCGGCGGCGAGAGTGTCAATCTTCTTGACCCAGGGCCTGATGCCGAAAGACTTGCGGCGAGCACGGACATCATCCTCAGTAGCGCCGACAAGGAGAGCAATTTGCTTGTCAGAGAATCCGAGCTTCTTGGCCTTCAGGATGACCTCCTTCTGGAGACCGAAGAGGCTACCGATTTCCTTGAGCTCATTGTTGCAGTCCACAATGTTCTGGAGCTTGTAGAGGAACCACTTGTCAATCTTGGTCAGCTCGTGGACACGGTCCACAGTGTAGTTCTCGTGAAGCATAGCCTGGCCAACAGCCAACCAGCGGCGGTCGGTAGGGTTCTGCAGAGCATCGTCAAGGTTCTCGAACGCATCGCCCTGGAAACCAACGAAGCGAGGGTCAACCTGGCGGATGGCCTTCTGGAAAGACTCCTCAAAGGTACGACCAATGGCCATGACCTCACCAACAGACTTCATGGCACTGCCAATATCTCTCTTCACGTGCTGGAACTTGCTCAAATCCCACCGGGGGATCTTGGTGACAATATAGTCGAGACTGGGTTCGAAGTTGGCAGTAGTCGTCTTGGTAACAGCGTTGGGAAGCTCAGGAAGGGTGTGGCCGAGACCGATCTTCGCAGCAGTGTAGGCGAGAGGGTAACCGGTAGCCTTGGAGGCCAAAGCAGACGAACGAGAGAGACGAGCGTTGACCTCAATGACACGGTAGTCAAGACCATCGGGCTGCAGAGCGTATTGAACGTTACATTCACCCACAACTCCCAAGTGACGCACAATCTTGATGGCAGCAGTGCGGAGCATGTGGTACTCCTCATCAGACAGAGTCTGACTGGGGGCAACAACAATACTGTCACCGGTGTGGATACCAAGGGGATCAAAGTTCTCCATATTACACACAGTGATGCAGTTGTTGGCGGCGTCACGAACAACCTCATACTCAACCTCCTTCCAGCCACGGAGAGACTTCTCAACGAGAATCTGGGGAGAAAGAGTCAAAGAACGAGAAGACAAGTTCCTCAGTTCCTCAGGGTTGGCAGCGAAACCGGAACCGAGACCACCCAGAGCATATGCGGAACGGACGATGATAGGATATCCAACCTGCTCAGCAGCCTTCAGGGCATCGTCAACGGTGCTGACAGCAATAGACTCAGCGATAGGGATGTTGATCTCGTTAAGAGCCTTGGAGAATAGATCGCGGTCCTCACTAGTCTCCAAGGTCTTGATGCTGGTTCCAAGGACTCTGACACCATAGCGCTCGAAGATACCCATACGGTTCATTTGCACACCAAGGTTCAGAGCGGTCTGACCACCGAAAGAAAGGAAGATGCCATCGGGTCTCTCCCTCTCGATAACGTAGGTCACATATTCCGGAGTGACCGGAAGGTAGTAAACTTCATCTGCAAGCTTGTGATCCGTCTGAATCGTAGCGATGTTGGGGTTGATCAGGACCGACTGCACGCCGGCTTCCTTGAGAGCCTTCAAAGCCTGGGAACCTGCACAAGTTGAAAGACTAAGTGTTAGTCACCTCAATTCACAGGTATAATTATGATGGGCTTTGCATGATAGTGCGCCGCTTTGAGCCCACAGCATGGCAGTCAAACTTCAATCATTGAAAACCAACTCCACGATGAACTTACCGGAATAATCGAACTCTCCGGCCTGACCAATGCTCAGACCACCACTACCGATGACCAAAACCTTCTTGACATCAACCAGGTTGCTGCCGGGCTTCACAACCCCGCTGGCCAGGTAGCTGTCGGCGGAGGGAGCATTCGAGGACTCCGAAGCCAAGCGACGAAGGGCACTGGAGAAAGAGCGCAGCTGCTGCGGTCGCCACGGAGAAGGCGCCTTGGACAATCTGAGACTCGAAGCCGTCGAGTGAGCCGTGGTCTGGGAGGAGAACGGGCGCAGAGCGAGGGCCGATCGACGGGATTCAGCCAAGCATCTCTGACGCAGGAGGGCGGACGTAGCCTGCCCGCAACGAGCGGCGAGAACCATTGCGCGCTGCGCTGATGGAAGCGAAAATTAAGGTGTGAGGAGGGGGGGAGGGAAGGGATGTGCGATGAGTCAATTGAGAGGAAGACACTCTCAATTGCTGGTTTGGAGATTCCGAACAAGGACAAACCTGGAGACTCCGCTTTTTTTTATCCGGCTCTCCTTGGGGTTGGTAGTGTCCCGCTTTCTGCCACACGCCCAAGTCACAAGGGGAGGACTCAGAGGGAGGGTAGATATCCCGACAGAATTGTCTAGGGAGGGAGAGAGAGGAGAAGATGAGAAGACAAAGAAGCAAAGAGAGGAAGAGAAGGGATGAAGCGGAGGAGACGAAAGAAAAAGGTTCAGTCGGGAAAAGGCGATGAGTCAATGCGGCACTTCTCCTCTGAAGGAGGGAGTCATGAACCAGCGCCAATTGCAGTGGAGAGTCCCGAATGAGTCGACCACAATTCCCGAAAGTACAAAAATCTCCCCCAACATTCAGGGCCGATAAGAGCTCCGGTGTGCGGAGCCCTTTTTTTTTTTTCCCTCCTTCTGTGTTAGAGGCAAGGAAACCAGCCACTGGAACGCTGGCCGATCTCGCCTTTTTAGTGGCCAATGACCTCACCGCTCCCACCACTAGCCAATCAAGGAGTACGAGGGTCGGCAACAGGAGTTACGCCTAGTACGGGGAGGTGCAGCGACGCAGATGGTCGATGGGTCTTGACCCCATTAGTGCCATAGTCTAACTGCCTACTAAAAGCCCACTAGCAGCCGGACTGTCCAGACTAGAGCACAGGAGCCTGCGGTTAGCAATACCGATCACTAATATCCTGGTGTGCTGATAATGCTGTCCAGGGGTTAGTTGCACTTCTGGATCTCGATCCCTGGTGAGACAATTGAATGGTTCACAGTCATTGGAGCAAGCCTTGGTTCCTATAGGATAATAATTATTCAATCAGTATTAGACATCACTTAGTCTACTTGTCCTACAGCCGCCAGCTGGTCTAACCCATCAGCCGCGCGTTAGGTGTAAATCCTACCAGCAAGTTTTGCAAGTCTAATGCTAGACTAGTAAGCGTGGTCGTCTTAGCAGATCAATGCTCTTCTGGTCTCCGCTTGCCGGCTAGATAGGGCTCGCTTGCACGCTAAAAAAAAAAAGTATGGCCAACTATGCCAAGGAACGAGGAATCATCTAAGCTTGAAGCACCGGCATTCGGAGGTTATCCACGTCTCGGGGTCAACCTACATACACTCATACTTTCCCGCCTGCTCGATTGATCCTAGGTCATATTACTTCTAGTCACTGTCTTCCACTATCGCACTGCGACTGTCCACCCTCTGATTAGATATAGCCATCACTCCCCGACACCTATAGTGCCATTGAGACCAGCCCATGGACCCTTGGGTTGTGCTTCACGCTGTTCTAATTTGGTTCGGGATCTAGTCACCCGTCCTTCCGATGCACAAGGATCGCCATGGTCTTGGTTTCCCTTCTGATCATCTCGCATGATACTCTCATCATTCTGATTGAGCATTCGAGCAACCGCCTCTAATTCCTGCTTAGCATTCTGAACTGATTCATTTCCCTCGGCCAGCTTCTGTTCCACAAATTCATGCTCGCTGATTCCTGCTTCGTCGGATGCAAATGCCCATGCTTCAGCCAGAGAAATGACTTCGTCCTTCTTGGTGGGCTCAGCGAAGTTGGTAGCGTGACGCAAGGATGCAGTCGCTGCTGCGCGATTCGAACGCGGCTGATTCGCGGGCATTGGAAATTCGGGAAGAAGGTGGCTCTCGTCTCTCAGGCGATGGAGCACGCGGAGGCTTGTAGCTTTCTCCTTGCCAAGTAGGCCGGATAAGTAGAACTTCTGTAAGGCAAGTGCCCGTTGGCTTTTCGAAAGCGGAAGGAGATTTTTCTCCGTGTAGGAAAGCACATCCATTGGATTCAATGATTGCGGCTCCGGTGACGCATCGTTCTTCTCAGTGATACTCGTAGGACGATTTGAAAAGGGCACAGAAGGTACTGTAAGAGGCTGACATGCTCTAGAGGCAGCATCTAGCAGAGCCTTGCGGGCCTCGACGTACTCGGTATATTGCTGTGCCACCTCCGCTTTCTGCTCCTCAAATAGGCGCGTAGATTCCTCGAGGTCTTTGGGGGCCAGATCCAGCCTGGATCCACTGTCTTCGTGACTGCTAGCACTGACCAATTTCTCCTCCACCCAATGAATCAGTTCGTCACGTGTTCGTTGCAGGGCGGCCTTTCTAGCAGCTGGCGTGATGTTAGCTGACAGGGATCCTTCGTCAAAATTTGTTTGTGCCTTCAATTCCTCTAGTAGCTCTTTTTCCCTGTCAAACTGGGCTTTCGCTCGAATAACTGCCTTCTCCAGTCTGTGCATCAACTCCTCAACTCTATCCCCTGCATTGGATGCTGGTTGATCTATTCGTTCCAGCAGCTCTGGCGGCACTCCAAGCTTTTTGTGGCTATCTGCAAGACTCTCAGTTCGTCTTCTGTTTCGTTCCTTAAGCTCCAGTGAGTAGCGTTGAAACACTTGCAGCTTTGCAAGTTGGCGTCGCTCACGGAGGAGCTTGACATATTCGCTTAGGTCCTGGGAAGGATCACATTGCGGTGCTTCGGTTGCTTTCTGTTGTTGTTGCAACTCGGATGCATTTTGCTTCTCTACAGCTGCTTGATATTCCCTTCTCGCAGCAACGTTGGCTTGTAACGCTTCCAAGTATTGCCTCCGCAGTCCAGTAATCTCCGGTGGGATGTGTTCCACGCCGATAACTGCGTCATGGGGTACAGAAAGGTTGAGGTGCGAATTGGCATTGAGTTCGGGGTTGTCGGGGTCATCCTCAGCGAAGATGATGTGCGAGCGAACATAGGCAGTCAAGGCTTGGCGGATACGGAAGGCCTCCTGGCGGCTTTTGAGGTAAGGCGCAAGTGGTGCGGCGAATTCAGGAATAGGCTCACTTGAGAGTGGTACGCAGAGGTCGTCCATTTGAGTTCAGGCGTGTGAGAGAGTGAGAAGAAGGTATAGACCCTATATGCTGCTAGTGGTCAGCTATCGTGTGGATTGTTTGTGGAGAGCTGGGACCGAGGGATCGGGGACGCACTGGAGCTGTGCCCGCTTTTTGTAATCGGCCCGATACAGTGCCGCACAACCGCACCACCGCTTATTTGCGATCATGGGACAGCCCATGCTCCCCTCCCCATGGACCGAAGCGTGGCCCTGACGGCCCCGCAATGTTTACAGTAGGGGAAACACAACACTATATGTCAACGCTGCAGAAAGCAAGTTCATCATGAATTACGAGACATAGCCTCCAAGGCATGCAACTATTGGGTGAACGACCTCTTCGCAAACGTTCCCCCACCTACAGTCAATGACGTCAAGGCTTTAAGTCACAGATTTGTTGCGGTATCTCAAATATATATCATGTAGGCAGAGGAAGATGAAGGAGAGAAAACCGAAAACGAGGGGGGGGGGTTTATACTCTACTGAATTTCCTGATGTTGGAAGAACCGAACGGGTCGCCTTACCCCAGCGGCGTCCATCTCCCAAGTACTGCAGCACGAAAATACGAAGTACCATCCATGCCCGTCTCCAGACCAGAGGCTCTTTGCTATCATGGATGGCATCTCGTCCTTTGGCCTCCGACCTTTAGAGCTGCTACTTTTTATGCATGCCAATCACGACCAAACAAAAAAAGAAATAAGTACCATACCAGATTCCGCATGCATGAGGAGCTGCACTCATGAATGGACTCTTGCGGAGTTCCTCTACCATAAAATTCAGCCAGACTACTTAAGGTATCAGTCCCTAGCCTACCGACCGGTAACTTATGTCACGGTAGGTACAGTTAAACGTACTGTACGTATAGATTCTGCTCGCTAAATGCGCTTCAGCTTAACCAACTGAGACTTTTACTGCTTCTAGTCCCGCCTAGTCGAGTTCGTGAGAGGGGATTTCTTTCCCCGTTACCGTCATAACACTAGCAGCAAGAATGGGTGATGTGACAGCACAGACTGGGTGCCTTAAGTGGGCCCCGGGTCTGTTAGTCCAACTAGGTATGCATGTGGGGGTGGCCAGGGGACCTTTTGTGGATGTGAAGTAACCGGGACCCATTCAGCTTTCATAGAATAAGTGACATGCAAAAGAGCAATATACAGCACTGTACATGGTAATAATCAAGGAGTTCGATACACAAGATGTTCAGAGTCTATGATTATAGACGCATAACAGGCTTGTGTGGTGGTGCATTGCGTGGACACTCGGCCAGGATCGATGACCATTGGATGATGATAGAATTTGATCCATGTCCATACAACCACCGCTGATCAATAGCGACCCTAGTCCGATTTATTCTACCTTTATTTCTATAGTACTGTACGGTACTGCTATGTCGGACAATATACCGTATAATTTTGGAGATGTCAAACGATGAACAAGAAAAAAAAATCAACAATGGAACCATGCTTTGAACCAGTTAAGCGGCATGAGACAGGTTCCATGCAGTCCGAGTAACTCGTCTTGTCCAGCTCAGCTGAAAGGGCTCTGGTTGCAAATCAACGGTGGTCCGGGGTGTGGAATGTTTCAAAGGTCCAATCAAGTGGCTGCTCTCTCCTGCAGGTTGGCACTTTTGGCCAAAGCAATCTAAACAAGTGAATCGTTGTCCGCCGCTACCATCTTAACATATTTACTTCTCTTTCTCCTCATCGCACTCCACCCATCAACAGACTCCCACAAAACTATCCGGGTTCCCTCTGTCTGTCTGCTTTTCTGCTTTTCTGTCTTTCCTTTACTTCTTGACTTGTCTTCCATTAAGGTTTCTTTCGTATCGCTCATTCTACATCAATTCAGGCCACTCAGATCATGACCACAGACTCAAGCTCCGTCGCTATATCTACGCCCAGATCCCGGCCCCGTGCTGCGACGACAGTGCAACCAGCTCCCACCTTCCCCTCGTCCCTTTCTTCCCGACGCTCCTCACAAGTCATGGCCCCTCTTACGCTCTCGCCCACTCTCAACGCCTCAGCAGCAAGCCCGATGCCGGGCGCTGGGGAACAAGACTCCTCACGGGCAACCGCAGTGTCTGGTAAGTCCGTATACCCAAACAAAGAAAATGAATTATCAAGGACCTCGAATTGAACGAAAGGCAGGCCCATTGCGTCATCCCAAACCGCTGACCCCATCCGATATCCATTCAATGTTGGAGCAAGAACAAGAAGCAATGGTATGATTGCTCTGCATCTTGTGCAAATCCTCCAGCTACTGACCCTGCCTGGTGACCATAGGTTAACCGGCTATCGAGAGAGCTCTCCCTTCTTCGCCAGCAAACAGCCTCGGTCGCATCGACTACATCATCAGCATCGACTACACTCAACGATCCCATGGACTCGCTGCACGCCTCCCAGTACATCATCAACTCCACGGTTCCGACGACTTCGCGCAGACATCGCTCCTCTTCCAGCCTCAGTTCCTCCTACATCCCCGCGGTTCAAGGGTCACGGACGGGCAGCGGGTTCGGAATCGCACCGTCGAGAGAGACACAGGTACCGTCGACCCGCACGGACTCGGCGCGCTCGGGGAGGAGTCGAGAGCCGTCGCTCACTTCTCGACAATCGGACGCAGCACTGTCGCAGCATCACTTCCTATCTACCGACCAGCTTTCACCCTCCATAGGGGGGTTCTCGCACCGAAACTCGCTCACTCAGCAGAAGAGCCCTTTTATTCCAGCCTCTCGCCACGAGGAGCTCCTCGCCCAGCGGGAAGAAGTAGATTTGCTGAAGCGGGAGAATGAGAGTCTGCGCCGACGTGTGCGGGAACTAGAGCTGATTGTTCGAAATTCTCGAGAACCGGAGCGTGCTATAGACCACGACACTCAGAATCCAGCGCGCTCCGACGGAGAACAGGGGAGGGAGGCACTGAAGCTTGAAGATTGAAGGGACTCACTTGTGGTGGTATGGCTCGCTCTTCCGGGGTTGAAGTTTGCGTTTGCAAGAACCGTGTTCTTCATTGGTTTTGCCAAGTGCTCAATCATCAACCTGATCCAATAGATTATTCTTCTTCGGCGTACGAGATTTTGGGGCTTGGCATTCTAGTGTCTCCCTCATTTTTCCTTGCTTGCTGTAGGTCAAGCCTCACAGGAATTGGGTAGGCATGAAATGTACCGCTGGTACTCAAAGTAGCCCATTAATTCTATCTTCCAGGATGGATCCACAGCCATTGAACTTTAATTTGATTGGTCAGGAACCCGCTACTCTGTTTCTATGGGCTAAGTTAATTGCTATTGGAGGGATGTCTGACATCCGGCTGCGAGGCCCAACGTACAGTGTCCTGCCATTGATCTTCCCAAGAGTCAAAGACAGCCACCACGAGGTGAGATTCTTCAGCACCAGCGGCGGGCTAGCCGTTGCTTCCCCAGCTATCCAGGTCTATCCCCTGGTTGCTCCTTTCATGAAAGAAAAAAGACCCAATTCTAACTGCAACCTACGCTGCCAACCTTCTATTCTTCCTCGGTAGTTTTGAGGCTTGTACTACTCTAGAAATCTTGATCAATCTCTCCTTCGGGAGATTAACCCATATAATGGGATGACGATATACAGGACATTAGGCTCCGAGCTTCGCAGCGGTGTCTGACCCGGGATCTGGACCCGGGATCTGGACCCGGGATCTTATATGAATCTCTATCAAGAGGTTGGAATCAAGGCTGATTGAGTTAGGTCCTTTTACCTATCAAAGGACTGTACACCAAGGGACTGCCCCATAGGCCACGCGGGTGTTGATAAGCTTTGATATGGATGTGTCTAGGTAATACTCGAGTACTTACTAGACATGCAAGATGAGCTGTTATCTGGACTTCCGATTTTCTTGTTTGAGGTGAATGCGGATCACAGGGTTCCGCATCTGATAGAGAATGCTCCGGCTTATCTCAACATATTTGAATAGACTTGTTGTGAGATTCCAAGAGCGGAGTCTGCTGAAAGGAAAAAGCTTATGTCTGTCTTGATATGATTTACGTAAATCTCTATCAGAAGCGTTGATGCATCGAGATAGTGTTCTTGATGTGTGAGGGCAAGCTGGTCTTTAGGACTGGGGCAATTAGCCACCGGTTGAGTTGTAGAGAATACTTAAACAAGCTCCCGCGGTCTCCCAGCTGAACCCATCGTCACTACTTCTGCAAGATCTTCTCTCACACTTGGAGCTTCGAAATGAAACTCCATCTGATTCCAGCCGTCGTGACGGCGTTGGCTGCCTGTTCCACCGCGCTGCCCAATGGTAGGGTTCGTCATCGAAGAAGCCTGCGTGAACAGGCCAGTCTTCTGACCACGATCACGCCCAGTAACCAGACTGTGGCGGAGATCGTTGCGGGCTGGGACCTCGAGAACCTGACTGTGGCGGCGGTGCGCCTCCCACCGGTCAACTGGCCCCTTCCCATGATGAACAAGGACTGGGCTGGGGTCAAACTTGACCTGAACGGCACCGTCGAGCTGGGGATCCGTTTGATCGAACAGGCCGCTGCGGCGAATGCCCGTGTCATTCACTTCCCGGAGGTTTGGTTCCCCGGCTATCCCAAGGTTAGTTGAGATCAAAACCAGTCTACAATTGTCCTCTCGGATCAATAGGGCTGACGCTTCCCCAGGGTATTATCAACTCCGATGTCCCGAACCCCTGGTTTGAATACCACGTCAAAGATTATATCGAGAACTCCTTGGTGGTTGGTAGCGACAACTGGAACAAATTGGTGCAGGCGGCGGTTAATAATCGCATCTATGTTGTAAGCTTTCCACTTAACGTATCTCCGCTCTCATACTGGATTGCGATGCCAGCAGAACCTGACCCCCTCTGCAATTTGATAGGGACTTTCGTTCTCCGAGAAAGATGCCGCCCATCTGTACATGGCGCAGTCCCTGATCGCCCCCGATGGCGAGATCCTCATTCACCGACACAAGCTGCGGCCCTCGGCCCAGGAGCGCGACCTCTGGACGGACGGCAAACTCGACCAGATCTACGCGGTCAGCACCCCAATCGGCCGCATCGGCATGCTCTCGTGCGGCGAGCATACTGCTCCCGAGGTCACCTTTATCATGCAGTCGCAGACGGAAGACATCCATCTCGGCTCGTGGCCGTAAGTCTCTCATATCCCAATCGTCCATCCACCTTTCTTGGACCCATCTGCTGACTTTTTTTGTGGGGAAGTGTCGTTCCCGATTTCGGCAATTCCAGCCTGACCTACGAGTCGGCTGAGGTCATCACGTCCCTGGGTCGGGTTTATGCCATTCTGGGGGAAGCGATTGTGGTGCAGGCGGCCGTCGGTACAGCCACAGTCTTCCCTGCAGGGTCTTCGGCAGTCTGGTCCCAGGCCGTGGCCAACGTTTCCTTCGCCGACTACCCGCTGGTCTACCGCTCGTTCAACGCCAGTACCTTTACGAACACAACTTATAACGCCGATGGGGAAGTCTCGTGGGGCACCCTGCAGGCGATCAATGAAGGGTTTCCTGAGTACATTCCGCAGGTGCAGGGCACGTTGGTGCCCTGGCGCCAGGACCTCATCTCCACCCTGCTCAATGAGTCTGTCGTTTGAGGGTTCAAGCTTCGCGAGTGATGGGTCACGCCTCATGCAATGTATTATGATGGAGAGGAAAGGCGGGGGTTGTTCTGTCGTTTGAGTGTAGACATTAGCTTTATAGGCTCTAATGCAATTATAAGAGAGCATCTCCATGAACAGGAAGCGGCTTCATTACAAGGAAGTTCTACAATCGTAAAATAACCCCCCCCCCCCCCCCATGCTTCGAATATGGACAATGGACCCACCTACAAGGCATGGCTCAAATGCATAGGCAGCGCCCAAACGACTGACCACCGATACGCAATCTGCCGGAGAGCATCAATCGCCCCGGTGTGCCTTGAGCGGCCAGCTCTCCTGCATCTCTTCCAACGCTGCTAAACATTCTTTGAGGTCGTTGCAAGGTCTGCGTCCCGCCCCCTGCTTCACAGCCGCGGTGGCCTGTGAGAGGAACATTATTTCTGCGGTGAGCAAATGCTGTATGAGGAATGGCGGGGCCTGTCTGCAATCTCCGATCCGCCGATGGTGCAAGCGAGCCAACTGAGCGAAAGCCTTGGCGGCATCTCGTACGGTTTGGGTGGCCATTTGTGCACTGATACTTTCGTGGCTACGCAGTCCTTGTTGTTCTTCGGCGGCTTGCCGAAGGAACGGACGGTGAATCAGAAGGCTCGAGTCATAGTAAGACATGTGCAGATAATTCACGCGGCGGAAGGGGAGGGAGGATTTCTCGGGCCCCGCTAGCGGCAGATGCAGTTTGCATCAAGACGATCATAGAAGGAGATGAGAGCCTCGTGAGCGTTTGCAAGCAGTTGGCATCTGCGGGAAACATCATTTTCCTGGGGTTGAAAAGCGTATCTGAATAAATGGTGTCGAGATGGTTAGACCTATCGAGCCCGGTGAACTGGAAGAAAAGAGTGGCCTGCTGACGTACATTTGATCCATGTGGATATCATGGAGATGCCAAAGTTCGCACTGGTAGGCGAATGCAATCTCTTCGATTGAGGCGTTGTCACGCAGAAAGCCACTTCATACCGGCGATCCCACTCGCCCCCATGCAAGGTTGCAGTGTCTCCCTAGGTCTGTAGTCGCCATTCTGCGCAAACGTGCATGAGAGATATCAGCCTTGACGAAGCCCATGCAGAAAGGCCCTTCTGCTACTCAACTGCATGTCTTTCCCCTATTTCGACAAGAGAAAGATCAAATGAACCCCAGACCATGGCTGAACTTACCGTTCGACAAGGAAATAAGACCAAAAGACTTTTAGGCTGATCGGTCTCCGGGTGAAAGACTCCGTCACGCGATGGTTGTCGCTTGATTCAGCAAGGAACAGTGCATGGAGACTCAAGTGAACTGCAAGTACAGCCGCCATAGCTTTGACCAAGAGGCGAGTTAGACATCCATCCTTATAAGCACATTCGACAGGATAGAGCCTTGCTTACAGATATACATCCACCCCATGTTCTCCTGGCCTAAATTGAGCTCCCGCCCTGCCAGCACCGACAAACTGAGGACGGTGAGCTCCCGTGGGCGAGACGCGCACTGCACGACAGCGGCACGCTGGGCCAAGTCTGCTAGTTTATTTCCAATCGCCTGTCCTTCGGCAACCGGCTGTACGATGATTCCGTTATACAGGCCGCCTGGCGGTAGAATCGAATGTCTTCCTCGTTGCAGAGGTTTCCCATCTGCCGTAGCTCTCGGGGATCGAGAAACCCGTAGTACGATGCAACGTGTTGCATGAAGTACTCAATCAATTGATCCTCGACGGCGGCATCGGTGACGTCGCACCGCGTGGGTTCGGTCTCACAGCTGGTGTGGGATAAATCCGGCTCTCTTGCTAAAGGGGCATCGACAGTGACGCCGGGGAAGCTAATCCCGCCCAAAGGACCTACGAAAGATGGCTCTCCTTCCGTCCCAATTGTGAGTTTCTATGTCATGAATGTAAGTTCATCAATAGCCGATTGTGTACCCAGAGCAGAAGACTTCGGAGCATCTTCCGCTACTTTGTCCCATGTACTGGATGCGGTGTCTCTAGCTACCTAATCTAAGCCTCGATCGGGACTTTCAAGGAATGCAGCAGTTGAACTACCACCGTGTCGCGCAAAAGCTGCCGCTATCAAGGCATCCATCGATCTCTTGTCTCAATTCTGTATTTTCACGTACGAGAAACTCCACATATTCCTTGTCGACAAAGATTTATCTGGCCGAGTCAAAGTCCATTGTCAGCTTCCAAGATCCATTCAACCTGTAATGACCCACATTCGTAGTTATCATGTCCTTACTTCCTCTGTACCGGTCGTTCAGAGTAGTAGCACACTTTGTCGAGTCTCAAACAGAGACTAAATACGGGTTGCGCTCCATCGCACTATCTCCTCGCCCACGGGGCTCCGCATCAGAATTGATTGTGCCGGCCATTGAAGCCTCAGGGTGGATAGGAGAACCTTTCCCTTGCCCTTTTTGCAAGACTCGCAAAGCTGAGCCACGCACCGGCTTTCGCTAAGGCCAGAGTTGACCTCCATGAGATTATGAGGAATACGGTAGTATAACATGAGTGTCGTATAGTGAAGTTGTTTCTCTACCTCTGAGTGGTCAGATGTGCTTACGGTATCATTGCCAAGCTAGCGACGAATTGGGCCCGGAATAGCTTTATCCTTCGTTCCGAACCGTTATAGTGTATCGATTCAAAGATTGTCCTACTTTAACAGGATACCGAAATTAGTTAATCAGGTAGGTATTTGGAAATGCCTAGTCCAGCTCTACTTAGTGTCAGAGTTCATGAGTAAATGATTATGAATGTGTGGATGCATAATGGTACCTGTACCTAGCTACCTATATATAGGAGAAGAAATAGGAGAGAAAGATTGTTTCACATGGGGGTCCAGCGTGGCTGTGCGGGGTCGCTGCCTGCTGCTGCCCCTCGCGCGACGTCATTTGTGGCGTAGTGCCGCCCGCTCTTCCCCCCAAATAAATAACCACCAGCTCCTCCTCTCTCCTTTCCAGTACCCATCAACATTACACTGACTCTTATTCATCACTCAACTGAGACTCTACCTGACCAGATACCTTCTTAATACTACGTACCTCTACCTCAATCACATCCATCATGTCTGAGCGCTCTACTGTTCACGTCGAGGGCATCGCCCCCGCCACTACTGATAAGGAAGTCCAAGACTTCTTTAGCTTCTGGTCAGTGACGCAGGCATCCCAGGCCCTTGCATAAGACATGCAGCTGACAACATTGCAGTGGAAAGATCACTTCCATTTCCGTTACACCTGTGTCTGGTGAAGAGGGTGCTCAGAAGTCGGCCACTGTGACCTTCGAGAAGGAAGCGTAAGCCTTGCCCCGCACCCGCTCCCCCATCCCGCCCATGGCTCATATTGCACCATCCCTTAGCCTTAGCTCTTTCTTCCTCCCCCCACCCCCTCTCATGACATAACTAACCCGTCATCTAGTGCCGCAAAGACCGCCCTGCTCCTTGACCACACCCAATTGGGAACCTCGGTCGTTCACGTCAAGGCCGCTCACTCTCTCGATGATATTGCCGGTGACCACGCTGCCAGCGCCTCCGAGGCCAAGGATGAGCACGACCATGACCTCGAGCAGGAGGACAAGCCTCGCTCCCGTATCGCTGCTGAGTACCTGGCCCAGGGATACGTGCTGAGCGACACCGCCATCCAGAAGGCCATTGCCCTGGACCAGAAGCACGGCTTCACCTCCCGCTTCACCAACGCCCTGGCCAACTTCGACAAGAAGTACAACGCGACCGACAAGGCCAAGGGTCTGGATGAGAACTACAAGATCACCGAGAAGGCGAGCTCTGGCTGGCGCGGTCTCCACAGCTACTTCGAGAAGGCCCTCGAGACCCCCTCCGGCCGCAAGCTCCGGGATTTCTATGCCCAGACCGACAAACAGGTCCGCGACATCCACAACGAGGCTCGCAGACTGGCGGACTTGAAGAGCGGCAAGAGCGAGGGTGACGAGCACAACGTCAGTGCCGCCCCTACCGCTGGCGCAGGCGCCGAGGGTGTGGGTGCCGCCCCTGCTACTGCTGCGGCTCAGTCCTCCGGCACTGCCCCTTCTGCCGACCAGAAGGCATGAAAATGAAAAGGTCTTACGAGGTCCAACCCTTTTTTCTGTTGCTCGCTCTGTACGCCTAATGACGACCTGTTCATTCACATGCTTGAATTTGCACGTTCTCGATGTTCATAATATTATCTCGGCGCGCGTCTTAGCTAGTTAGTTGTCTGGAACAAGCGATTGTGTGTATTGTCTACATCTAATTGAGTTATGATGTTTTAATCTTGAGACTCCGTTCCGCCCAGTACGTAGAAAATCAGCCTTGGTTCGTATGCGGATATTGTTGAAAACAAGTACAACAGCCCGCGTGTTATCATCTACAACTAAAACGGCTCATATTTCACCCCACTCGACCACCGAGACACGTAGAAACAAACTTAACTACATCACGTATAGAGACTACGATCAAATACTACACAGCATAAAAATATCATCTCAGACGAAAGTTTTCATTTCATTTCTCGCTTCAAATCATTAAAATTTTAAAGAAAAATTGTGTTTCGTAGCAGAACATGAATCCTCAACCCGTTCAGCTGCCCTTCCTGAACTTCGCAGCCTCGATGTCCTCCAAGGGATGCTTGGGGTTGCTTTCCAGCGACGACTTGGTGTTCTCGGACTGCTCCTGGGAGACCTGGCCGGGGCGGGTCTCGTAGGTCTGACCGGTCTGGCCCTGGGACGGGGGCGATTGCTGCTGCGCGCCGGTCTGGGACTCGGGAGGCGGGGACTGGCGGCCGGAGTTGGGGGCGGACATTTTGATGGTTGGATCTGGATGAAGAAAACGAGGAGAGTTCGCGGTCTGAGCATTCCGGGAATTGTTAGTTTAAAGGGTTTTCTGTGATTGTGAAGTGAGGTGAAGATGGAGATGAGCGGTACGGACCTTGTGTGGTTGGTAGTGAGTTTGATTCTTGCGGAGATTCAGGGTGCGTGGTTTGTTGCAGGTTAGGTCAGGATTGTGAATTGGGTGGTGGAAAGTTCTTAAGTACAAGTGCTCGCTAGGCTAAGGAAGATATGATATCGTTGATTGAGGGGGGTGGTAAAAGGTGGGTGGCCGGTTTTTCTCAGCCGGCATCATCATGACGTTTTTGGGGGGCTCTTCCTCTCTGATGTTTGCGGTGGGGGGTCGTTTGGTTTCCACCCTCCAGGTAATTTTGTGGGCTTGTTGAGGAGGTTCGAATTGGCTATGGAAGTTAGTGGACAGGAGGACAGTACTCCTAGCTCCGGTTTGTTTATAGTTGGATTCACCGGCGAGCGTGGCTTTGCTGCACCTTTACTACTCAGTATATATCGGTTATGTCTTTTATTGTTGCTGCTTGCTGCTGGAAAATGAGTAGTGATGTCATAGTCGAGTGGGTGGGGTTTGCTATGTTTGTCTCAAGCACGTGATCGGGAGCTGTGCAAACAAGTATATGGATTGTAGTTAATGCCAAATATCATTACAGATGGACAGGCATGGTTTAAAGACGGATTTCGGTAATCGCTATATGCTGAACACTTTGTACGAAAAAAAATATAGTGAATTAGGCGATGCCCAAATCAGCATCTTCGCGGGATTCTATTATTTTTTGGGTTCTGTTTGACTGTAGCTGTCCTCCATAGATGGAGACTGGATATAAGAATGCATTTTGAGGTCGTGACCGACGTAATCATAAGTCAATTGACAAGGATTAATCTGGGGGAATCGGACATCAAAGTCTCGGGTCATAAAAGAGGTCAAGACCGATGAAAAGGGGGACTTTTTGGGGAACCAGAGGAAATCAAATACAGGCCATTGTAACCTTGAACACGCAGGGGGTGGAGAGGGATATGATCTAGGCAACAAAGGAAAGGAGAATCAAAAGACAATCAGAAGAGGCATATATGGCGTGGTGCCGTATCCAGTGAGGCCGTTCGACTGTATTGGATGTCGAAGTGACCCGGAAGAAACATAGATGTCTTGTCAAAACAGTCCTCCAACCTGGGATGGCACTTTTCTTTTGCATGAGTTTGTTTTCTTTTTTCTAAGTCATGTCATCGCCTTGGTAATCCAGAGATACCGACTGGTTCATTTCGTCAGTCCCCGGAGAAGATTGCAGTATGAATCAGTTTCCATTAGCCTGGGCGCCTGCGGCTTCGGCATTTGCTGCAGCCAACGCCTTCGCATCGGCTTCGTGGAAAACGGCTTGGAGTACCTGCTGCTCCTCCGCGCTCAGAATCTTTGTCAAGTTGTCGTAGAGTTGCGGCTGTTCTTGTTGAAGGCCTGTGTTGAAGTCAGTCAATAGTACAGCGACACCAAGGGGCTACATACTCATGAACACATGCTTGAACATGCCATAAGGCTCAACCTTGTCGAGAGGAGTCTCCAGCAAGCTTTCTTCGTCCAACTCATCATCATCATCATCGGCAAATGAGCCGAACTTTTGAGCCTATCGACGTGATTAGTATCCCTCTTCGAGATATTGAGATGACAAAGGACTCAAGTCTCCTGGACTCACCTCCTTGTTCAAGAAGTCGAGGTAAGCAGTGGTCTCGTCGGCAACGTCATCTTCCAGAACGCCCTCGGCTTCGTCCCGCTCAGTCCACTCAACCTCACCATCCCAGTCGTTATCCTCATCATCAACATCATCTTCGTCATCATATGTGAAATCGGACTCCTTGGTAGCATCTTCACGGTCTAGATGGGTATTAGCGTACTTAATCTCTCGCCATCTCTTTGTTGCGGACTTACTCTTGATAGCAGCAGGCAGGGTTTGGAAGAGTCGAGTCACTCCTTGGAGAAGTCTAGGCCAACCTTGTTGAACGCTAGTCGGGACATCGCCAGCCTTCAGGGTCAATAGGGAGCTGATTGCCGCAATTGACAGCTTCTTGTCATGCACCCGTCTGAAGTTGTCGATGTTGGAGAACCATGTGCTGAAGAACTTGTTTGTCCAGCCATTGGCTTCCAGCACCTGTAAGCTGAGGACAGGGTTGTAGTAAATAGCGTTGATAACCATCTCCATCAAGTGAATGCGGTAGGACTTAGTGCGCGCCTCGCCGGCGTCAATGACACGCATCGCGAGCTCAATAAAGACAGGGATGTACTGGTCAATGTAGCCACGAAGGTTGAGCATCAGAGTCTCGGCGAGCTTGCACCCGCAAATCCGGTCAACACCGCCCACCTTCTCATCGTGGAAGATATCCTGAACCATACCTACAACGGCCGCCAGGTAAGCGGGGTTCTGAACCAACATTTGAGAGCCATAGGCGATATAGTTGTCGAGAGCAGGGAGCATGTCCTCAAGATAAAGCTCAGCCCCGGCCTTGAAGGTCTTGTGGATGAGCTCGAAGGCCTGCCACATGGTGGGAGAAATCGACTTAGAGGCAAAAGTACAGCTATCAATGATCTCAAAAACTTCGTTGTACAAGTCATACAGCTTGTTCTCAAGAGTGATGCTGATGACAGGCATGAGGATGGTCTCGAGGTGAAGCAGCACATCTGGAGTGCTCTCGAGAGTGAGAATCAAGGTGCCAATCGTCTGCAGGACACCAAGAGCCGTGATACTCTTGTCATCCAGGAAGTCGCCGTAAGCGTCCTCGTCGCCCTTGGTGGCATTGCGTTCCAGAAGCTCTCCCACAATACGCATGTAGGTGTCGCGAAGCTGCTCGCTGAGTGCCACAGCGAACGGAGTAAGCTCGGCGGAGAAGACCTCGACGAAATCCTCCATGACGTTGGCGAGAGCATCCACATCGACCTCGTTGGCGAGCTTGAGAAGCTGCTGCATGATCTGGGGGATATTTTGCTGCATTGAAGTCCTGATGATGTCGTGACGGATAAGGGGCTGCAACGCGAGCGCAGCCTCAACCCTGACAGGTAGTTCAGGGTCCGTCATGGACTCTAGGATGTTTCTGTAGATGATCATAAGGTTGTTCGGGTCCTGAAAGTCAAGCTGTTCGAACTTCTCCAGAGTATCGCATGCACGGGCTCTGAGGAAGCCATGAGGGCTTCGGAATTCTGGGAAAACGTGACGGACAAAGAAGTATTCGACCTCACCAGCGATAGGACTTTTCTTGCCCAGGATGACAGAGGCCAAAGAACCGATCATCCGCAGAGCGCCTTCCTTCTCCCGGGGCGACTTCTGATCTTCCGGAGCAGACTCATACTTGCTAACGACGCCGTTCACAAATGTGAGAATGGCGAAAGTCTGCTTCTTGCGGTTCTTCGTCAAAGCAACCAAGAAATTGGTGGCGGCGACATCAGGCGCCGAAACCTCTTCGTAGTAGTTCAACTTCCGGTGGAGGTATTCCGAAGGATCCTCCTGAAATAGCTCGATGTCTTCATCAGACTGGCACAGAATCGGGAAGATGAAATGAGCAACCAAGTTGTCCATATGAGGCTTGAGGTGGTCCCACATCGCCTTCGGCTTGACACATTCCTCCAAGAAAACCAGAGTGTAGGCGAGCGCCGGGTTGCTGAGCCACTGACCCTTGGACACCCACTTGTCAATCTCCTGCAAGTATCCCTTGAGAATTTCCGGGGCGAAGTTGGCAATAAAGTTCTTGGCATATTGAGTGTAATCGGGAGTGCTCGACTTCGTCATCGTTGTGGGGTTTCCGTATCTACACAGCGAGGTCAGACAAGAGTCCGGTTTCCAAAGCTGTGCCATGCATGTTACATACCTGATGAAAAGACGGTTCAGATTGGCGTACGACCACTTCTTGCACTTCCACCAGTGGTTCAGCTCTCTTTCTTCCTTAGACTCCATCATAGCATTGGCCGGAGGCTGCTTGGCAATGATGCGCAAAAAGAGCGTGCACCAATCCACCGTAGCCTGCTGCGTTTGAAGGGACGGCGAAAGTTCGAACTAGAATCGTCGCAAATGTTAGCTACCATGATGCGACGGGTGTTCCGCTCCGGTTGACCCACGTAGATAGCATGCTTGTATGACTTGACAACAATCCGAAGCATTTCCGCAGCTTCCAGACTTTCCTCATCGACCAACTTCGATCCGATATTCAACAGTTGGGGGAACGTGTGCTCAACGATCTTATCGAATTCTTCCCGCTTCTCTCCCGCCTTGAACCTGTACACACGGCAGATCGCCAGCAAGCACTGGAGTCCAGCGTAGACCGAGTTCGCATCGTTGGTTCCCAGCAGTTGGAGGGTGATTTCTAGGAAGCCCGGCCACTGCTCGGGGAAGTCATGCTGGAGGATCTTTTGGAGAAGGGGAACAAGCTGTGCTCTGACATTCGGCGGGGTGGACGCCAATGCCGGGATCAGTCGCTCTCGAAAACTCGGTTTTTCCTCCTCCGGGATCGGTGCGCGCAAAGGACTTTCTTCGACAACAGACCAGCCGCGAGTGATTCGGTTCTTCAGGTAAACACCGGCTATGCATAGAATACTACTTGTTAGCTGATGAAACTTAGCGCCTGGGATCCCAAGGGGAAACAGCGGTAGGTGATCTTCAGGCAGCAGAATGTCCAGGTACTACCTACCCGACAGTTGGACGGCATTATTTTGTTCCCCCTGCAAAATATCCAGAAGCGCATTTATGAAGCCCGGTTGTGTCTCGGCCTGAACAATACTGAATAAGTATGAACCACCTTCAAGCCTGTGATGCTATGCCACACATACATATTTCAAGTCCAACTCAGCTTGGCGTCTGATATCCGCATTGGCGTCGAGGGTAGACTGGATGCGGTCTCTCAAAGCTGCAACATCCATCTCGCACCAGTGACGGCCCCCGGTTTATAGGTATAAAGCTCGGAAAAAAAAAAAAAAGAAAGGACCCGTTACGTAGTGCTGAGCCACGGGATGAAGGGGGAGAGGAGAGGAAGAGAGGGGGGAAGGGAAGATAAAATAGCGGGGGAGTAATGATAGTAAGTAAGTGTGCAGATTGCAAAAGTGCTCTTTGGGTTTGTTGGGTTTGGTTTTCTCTCGTGGTTTTTCAATAAGCGGTGCCCGCCCCGCGCCTATGGCAGCTAATCAGAGGCCTCGCCGCCACGCGCGGTAAGAGAATTTTGCTCCTGAATCTTGGGGCAGAGATCAAAACTGTAAAAGAGAAAAAATCCCTACCTTGGCTTAGTCTGGAGTCTTTGATGGTTCAGAAAGAAAAGTGATTGGAAATTTCTGTCTTGGTTTGATTTACCGAAAAAATCTTATTTACTCTAGTGCTTTGCTCACTCGTTTCATTCCTAATAAATCATTGAACCGCAATCTCAAACATCAAGGGTTCGAAAAATAGACAATCACCTTCTCCACAGGCACGTGGTTCTCCCTCCCCGGTTACATCTCACATGTACAGAGACGCGGCAAAGATAACATCTCTCTTGATCAACTCCTGTGCCTGTTGCATCTTGGCATAGAGGTTGGGGTCTCCCACCAGTTTGGCTGCATTTTTTACCTCCCGACAGGTCTCATCCAGACGAGTGATAGTCCGTACAATAGTGCCTTCCATCACGTCAGTGAGATCGGTGATGCGGTTGAACGACATGCCCTTCGCCCATTCGTAGACAACTTCCGATAGGCCAAACCGTGGCTGACTAGCAAAGTCATTGCTGTCCTCACTGGTCTGAATGACCTGGTGTTGGATTTGAATGTCGTTGACCCTGTCTGAGATCTTAACAATCGCCTCCTTCCCTTTCTCAAGACGCGGTGTCAATGTGGGGACATTCTCGGTCTTTTCCTGGAAGACGAAAGCAGACAGTAGCGCGACGATTTCTTCGGGTTCGTACTCCGCCAGGACATTCTCAAGAATCAGCTCTGTCAAGACCAGCTCATCCGATGAGTGGATCTTAGGTTCTTGTTAGCACTACACCCGAACGATGGCCATGAATGTCTTGGGCAACCTACCTCACATGCCACCTTGCCTTTGAGCTGCACACGCGCTTGCTCATCTACGAAGCCTAGATCCTTCAGAACCTGGATGCGTTGCTCGTAATCAGGGAGCAGCGCGAGGTTCTGGTCAGACATGAGCTGTTTCAGCTGCGAGATATTCTCCTTAACCTGCCACTCATCGTGTTGCATTTCGAACTGTTGAGTGTCAGTATATCGCTGTACATTATGAGCTAGAGGAAGCCCTTACATGTTTCAAGAAGTTCGGACACTGCAAACATCGGCATGACTGGGCGATTGCGGCTTGTTGCTGTCGCTTTTCTAATATGTCCCTGACCTGTAGCTCCTTAATTCTGGTCCAGTCCATTTCATCCCAGGCTGGTTGTGTCCACGAAGCACAGAACTTCACAAGCTCCTTGTCCGCGAATTTCATTGCCTCTGGTAGGTTGCCTTGTTAGTCTGATTTTGTGAAAATAGATCAAGAACGCGAACCTTTCTTGATGTTCAGGTACCATATCGGGCCACCCAATTTGATCATTGTGTTTGTAATACATTCAAGATCCGTCAATGGTACCTTAGAGGTCTTCAGGGTCATGTCTGCGGCACGGGTGGGTAAAGGCTGGAACCGATGCCGGAACTCTGGAAGGAATGGAAGAATGTCGCTGGGATGACGCCTGCTGCCAATTCTTCCGATCTCCAGAACCTGTATGGTGGGCGTAGCGCCGCCTCCAATGCCCTCCCGAACAATAATACCAGCCGTACGGAATCCGTCCTTTAAAATCGGTTAGTCCCGTTACGATTTGGGAATGAGTCTCAACACTTGCCTTTCTGTACACAATCAGCCTCTTCGGCATAAACAGGCGCTTGCCAACAGGCGAGGAAAGCAATCCCACGTGAAGTTCGCTAGTCAGCTTCTCATACTCGATGGCTGCGTCATGACAGGCCGCGAGGTCGATATCACAGATGTCACAAGGTTCGCGTTTGATCTTCGCTAAGCTGGCCTCGGAGAGTTGCACCTGCTTCTCATGCTCCGGAAGAAGGGCCTGGGTGGCATTCTCACTGAAACTTCGCTTGATCATCTCTTCGATCTTCAGAGCTTCTACACGCAAAAGATTCAGTATCATGTTGTAGGTGAGCCTGAATTGAGATCGTAGTTTAGTCGGATCGCCCAAGATCATTCGTCTCAGGGCTCCAGCTGGCGGTGCTTCATCTCTTCCAGGGTTCACGATGATCACATAGCCGACTGTGTCAAGACCTCTTCTACCAGCACGTCCGGCCATTTGAGTGTACTCTCCGGGGAGCAGATCCCGGAAACCTTTACCATCATGCTTGCGGAAGCCGGAAAAGACCACTGTACGAGTAGGTAAATTCAAGCCCATAGCAAATGTCTCCGTGGCAAATAGTACTTTGACCAGTGACTTGGCAAACAGAATCTCAACTATTTCCTTCATGATGGGTAGGAGACCGCCGTGATGTACGGCAATACCCCGGCTGAGCAAGTCTCGAAGTCTGAGAATCTGTGGTAGGGTCCGGTCTTCTGGTTTGAGTCTGGTAAGAGATTTTTCGATGAACATGTGAATCAAGCTCTTTTCAGCAGCGGTCGTAAAGTCTTGATTGGATAGCGAATCAGCATTCTGTTCACATCGCTTCTTCGAGAAGACGAAAATGCAACCAGGGAGCAGATTCTCCTTCCGAAGATGCTGAACGAGTTGCACCCAGATAGTTTTGTCCTGCGCAGCTGTAGTCCTTCCACCACCACGTCCTGTGCGGGCAATGTTTCCGGTTCCCCTGTTGGCTGGTTGTCCTCTACCACGAGGGGCGCCTCCGCGCTGCGAGTTGCCTCGGGCGCCACCTCTGCCAGGAGCTTGTCCGCGTCCTCTGCCCTGCGGCGCGCCACGGCTTGCCTGTGACTGGGCTTGAGCCTCAGCTGCCTTCTGGGCTTTGATCTTATCCCTGCCAGAAATAATTTCATCTGCTTCCTTCCAACCATTTTCAAGGAAACGCTTGTTGGAATCGACAACTTTATACATTCCTTTACCAGCCCAGAGGTAGTGTTCGAGAGGAACTGGTCTCTTAGGGGTGGAAATGACGTAAATGTCTTTCTTCTTCGTGCGACCGACCCAGGATGCAAATTCGTAAGTGTTGGGAACGGTAGCAGACAGCAAGATCAAGGTAACGTGCTCCGGGAGCATGATGATGACTTCTTCCCAGACAACACCTCTCTCAAGGTCATTGACATAATGGACTTCGTCAAAGATCACGAATTCCACGTCCCTGATAAGATCCGCTCCGCGGTAGAGCATACTCCGTAGAATCTCGGTGGTCATGATGAGGCAGCTTGCTTCGGGATTTATCTGGACATCACCCGTCAGGATACCTACATCATCGAAGGTAGTCCTAAAATCTCGGAATTTCTGATTACTCAGAGCTTTGATGGGTGAAGTGTAGATTGCTTTCGTCATGTGCTTAGAGGCCAAGGCAATAGCATATTCGGCCACGACTGTCTTACCAGCCGAGGTGTGAGCAGCAACAAAAACAGAGTCACCGTTCTCCAGATGGTAGACGGCCTCTTTCTGGAAGGTGTCTAGTTCGAAAGGCCATTCACGGGCCATATCTGGCACGAGCTCGCGGAAGTTCGGAATATCTTTGTTGACATCAACGATGTGAGCCCATTCCCTGCCGCTCTTTCTTTGTTGTACACCTGCAAGAAGTGGAGCGTGGGGTTCCAATGCCGGGAATTCGACTGGCAGCAATGAGTCAATATCCTCCTCATCACTGAGCTCAGCTTCATCGTCGATTTTGACACCCCCAGCATCCGAAGCCGTTTCATCCTGTTCGACGCGAAGCTCAGCTTCTTCTTGCTGCAAAGCATGCTCCACCTCTTCATCTCCTTGGGCAGCTTCTTTGGACTTTGCTTCATCAAATTTCAGTCCACGAGAAAACCCAGGGGCAACTTCTAAAAGACCGCCCTCGGTACCAAAGCTGATGATTCGGTCCAGTCCGGATTGCTTGCCACTGGATCTGGAATACTCTGCAACTTGAGGATCCAAATCCATCTCAGCAATCGCCTCGACGCCTTCGAGCCCGCCTGGAGCAAATGGAAAGAATCCTGCTGCGCCTCTGACGAAATCCGCACGGCCAGCGGGTCGACGAAGGAGGGATGTCGAGTTCTTTGCATTCGCACTGGTAGCAGGGATAGTAACCTCATGGTAGCCAGTAACACGGCCTTCGAGACCATCACGATCGAATCGAACGACGGTTCGTGATTGAGTTCCCGCAATGTCAAACAAATCTCCATAGTCCGTGGACACATCCCACCTCCTGCATACCGTTAGTGCCAATACCAGCTATTTAAAGCAACACATAAGCTAAAGGGAGTTCGGGGATATATCCAGGTTTGGTACATCTCCTGGGTAAAGCTAAGGAAAATGGGAGGTGTAGATGGATGAACAGAATGATCGGGCGGACCTTTGAAGGCGATTCAGCCATTCCGAGCCAAAACGGGCCGATGGGTTTAGGAACTCTTGTTCCAGTTCTTCCTTAAGATCAGCGGCGTTTTGATGATTCCTCTGTCGCGGTTTGGCCTCTCTGTAGATGCCATTTTCTTCGTCGGCTACGCGGGCATCGAAAGCCGATCCGCTTAGCTCTTTTGAGCTCAGACTCATTTGAGCCAGAGCATCAGACAGGCTTGCAGCTGCGGCCATGATAAGTATAGCAAGAATGAGAAGTTTAGGTCAAACCTGCTCCGGCACCGAACTGGACACCAGGCGCCGAAGAGTGTCTGTGGGGGCGCTGTGTATGCGAAGAGGCCAATGGGTGAAGCAACAAAACACAAATTATTGAGTCGTGCGGTCTAGAAAATGCCAGCCAGTCAAGCGAGCATTCACAGGAGTGGAAGCAGAGCACGTGGATTGTGATTCGAGATGAAGGCTATTAATGAAATCATTCATTATTCGCTGGCGGGTGTTTGGGCGGCGGCGACGGCAGGAAATTGAATGGACGGAAGTTTGGAGTTTGGACAAACCCAACCCAGGCCAGCTCCGTTCGGGTCTGACGTCGTGTGGGGACTGACTGGACTGGGCCCTTCAAGCCTTTCCACCTTCCGCCCACTAACTTAACACTCCTCACTGCTGAACTTCCCCATTGAAACTCTTGTCCGATCTACACAGACAGAGGAAGGGTCCATAGTTTTATTGGACTTGGAACCCATGCTTTCTCATAGTAGTCTGCTTAGGCTAGGAATCAAGCATCTCACGAGTCACGTTTCTATTATGCTCACCCCTCCCATCTGTTCTAAACTACGAGCGGGGCATCAACCTGGATAAGATTTTGCATACAGCATACAGCGTCAATTCCTTTCCAAATGCAGACTTATCATCATCCTTTATACATAGAAACTTGCCATAAATGGTATCCAGAGCACCACCAAAACAGATGCAAGGCAATACGTGAGCTGAAGAATACAGACTTGATGTTCCTGAGACCAGGACGCAGCTGAAGCGCATGGAAGCACAGCCGAGGTAAAGGAGGCATTGAAAGTAAGAGAAGGGAAAAGCAATACATGGCTGCCAGTCTTGAACCCTGCTGTCAAAGATGTTCCTAAGCCATTCTGTTTCTCATCATTAGAAATGTCACAAAGTATTATTGGAAGGCTCAGAAGTCAAAGAAGTCAGGGGCAAAAGTGCACCTTGAATAGCATGAGTCTCAGCACAGTTGTGTTACTCCCCACGACCTATTTGCGGTAGGATACGATGTTGAAGCCGATAGCCCAATGGCGGCTTGGAAAGACACACCCTCGTTCACCTGTAATTGATAACGGGAAACGTCTTCCGATCGGTCATGTTGACCAGAAACTCGAAAATGCCATCCACGGTTGCAATGTACCTGCCCGAGTTAGCCGAGTCACATTTTACATCAATCATAGCACCTACAATGTTCGGCCATCTGCACCCCAGCCAATGCCGGCCGTACCGCCGGATTCTTGGTCTCGATGTCTGAGCCCCGTGCTTCGATCCGGAAGCCCATTCAAAACATTACGAACCCAACGGGGATGGCGATTTTGTTCAGATGCCACCAGCTGGTCAAGGTACCGCCTGTCTTGTTGATTGCTTCGATTGCGTGCTTCATTCAAGTTGTGTCGCTGCCGTCGAAGCCGCTCTGCAGCAACACTTGCTCTGAAGTCGGTCGTTGAGAGACGTGATGAATCATGACGAGCTTCAGCTACGCCGTCCTGCCTCTCAGGTCGGCTACGGCTTGAGCTAGGATGGTCATGGGCTCGGTATCGGGATAATAATTCTGCAGTGGATGAATAGTCAAAATGTGCGGATGGGCGGGTTAACGTCCCACCAGGCCGATTGACAGAACCGATATCGCTACCAGAACTATCAGGATCGCGCGAGCTCGGTTCTGCGATATGTGAGGGGTCTCCCGAAATGGCAGAGTACAGCTCTGACGGGGACGCAGTCCAGCTGAGTGTAATGCTGGGCTGCGGATCAATATTCGACGGACCCGTCTCTAATGAACGATTACTGGTCTCAGTTTGATTATACGTTGGTATACTCGTGGTAGAACGTCTTGCACTTTGCCTGCGCTCGTGTGCCTCTGCTCGCGCAGAGTATTCCTCTCGCAACAAATCGCCAAGCGTTTCGCCGGGGCGCAGAGGTGACGTAGGACGAGAGGCTCGATTGGCACCATCTGTGGAACCTTGAACTTGTTGACGAGGCCCAGTGGGCGGGTGAGGATAAGCTCTAGCTCGTCGTTCTGTCCGTCCATCACCAGGCCTGGACGTCCATCGCGCTGTGTTTAGATGTTCTACGATCAGCCTTTCTCTTTCTGTGAGGTTCTGCAAAAAGGTCTCACTCAGTAACGGGTTTTCGAGACCTTCTCCTCCTTGGTCGTTTGGAAACCCCTCGACTGAATCTAACATCTCGCGTTGCGTTCCATCAAGCTCAAGTTCAGAATCAGAATCCTCGATGATTGGTTCTGTAAAAACCTCCTCGGTCCCGGGTTCATTCATGTCTAGTTGAATAATCTGACGACGAACGAACGCCTGGCGTACATCTGCTATACCAGCCCGACCCTTATCTTCAAGCCAGACTAGAAGATCCCAGGGCTCTGGCGCAAATGCAATGCAGCGCACAGCGCCACCGTTGCAGCATGATGTAGATGAATTGAAATGGCAGATGATCGTGTTTTCGCCGTGGGGCTCATGCGTGATATCTCGAATTGTTCTCACATCAAAGATGGTAATGACCCCAGACTGGGAACCGATTGCACATAACCGGCTGAACTGGGAGAATGCGATAGTGAAACAGCAGCCGTCATCAAACCGCGTGCCAATGTCCATCTCTATGCAGCGGATAGGGTCCCAGTTCCATCCACAAAGCTTGTCGCCAGTTTCTGTTGTGACAATCGATTCAAGGTCGCGGCTAATCTCATAGAAATATGCGCGAGTTTCATCGCCAACGGCAGCGAGGAGACTCGAGTCTGGGGATATAATCGCATAATTCATACAAGCCGGATGATGGAGAACTTTCAGAACCTTCGACCTGGCCAGGGCGTACACTGTGACAGTTTTATCGTTGTTACTGTCAAATCATCAGCACATCAGTGGGAGAGCAACTGTCGGGTTCGATGATACCTGAGAATTGCCACATCTTCATGTGATAGATCCTTTTCACCACCAGGAAGTCGATGAATGGTGACCGAGTTCACGATGCTGCCTCCAAATGTATGCAGCTGCATTTCCGGCACTTGCCTCCCGCTAGTGTCCCGAGCTGGCCTCATCTCATCACCATTATTCCTAGGCGATGAGATCCCTGTTGAGGTTTCAAACCCAATCGGAAGAGCACTATCTACATCGCCAGGCTGGCCAGCCGGGGTACTGCCCTGGGTACATGCGCTGTAATCAGGTAGCCTGATGAAGGCACATTCGCCGTTGTCCGATCCCCCAACTGCAACCCAGCCGTGACCTGCAGCCATACATTTTGGATCAAAAGGGATTACACCGATTGTTTCCCGCTTTTGTGTTGAGATATGAATGGCGTAAACGAACTTATGGGCGACGACGTAAATCCGATCCGGATCGGCGGTGCTTATATAGTTGCGAAGTTGTTGGTGGCTATACGGCCATCAGCTTAATTCAGCTCTATTGATTTGAGCTCGAAGCACAAACAAATTTGGAATCTTGAGCGGGAAAAAGCGGCGCTTGGTTGAGAGGACTAGAGACTCGGTTGGATGAAACCTACCCATGCGGTAAAGTGTTAGTCACCCGTGCGTTGGTACTTTGAGGAAAGGATAGAGTGAGAATCAACTTACGAAAGCGAATCCGTTGTCATGGTGAAGATAAAGCCGGTCCTTAAGGTGGCATGGTCGGAAGTCCAGCTACACTTGGAGGAGGAACACCGCTATTGCGGCAATGGCGGACAACGCAGAGAGGGAAGATGCGGAAGGTGTGGTGAGAGTAGCGGCGGAAAAAGAACGGTTGGTAGATCTGAGAAAGGTTGGGAACCAAGACTAGTGTTGGTAGTGCGATGTAGAGTGGATATTGAGCCCAGAACATTAGGATCTGGAGCTGGAGCTGGAGCTGGAGCTGGAGCTGATCTGAGTTAAGAGAGGGGGGGGGGGAGAATCACCACCACGACTACCTTCACCTACCACACTCAACACTCATTCACCTGCGGCGGTTCACCTCGCCTGGAAACGAAATCGGAGGGTGATGGCGGGTGCGGACGGATGACGTAAGACTTATCCGCTCCCAATCCGGGGAACTTCAGCGGCGAATGCGGTCGAGTCTTGCTCGATTGAAGCCTCGAACCCGCCTCCAGGGCTGGACGCACCCGGGGTTGGATCGATCAGCTCGTCTAAAGATACGACACCCAGCATTGTCGCCGTGTCGGAGCAGTCTCACCACACAACTTAGTTAGTTTTCTCAATTAAGCCTTATGCACGCGGCAGCCTGCATCTTAATTTCAGAGCCTTACCTCTCGCTGATCTTCCTGTCTGAAAAGCACCTCAGGTATAAATCTCGGCTCCCATGCATATTCTTTTTGGATTGAGTCTGCAATCGATAGGCTGCCCATCAACCAACGGACTTGTATCCGAATTTTACTTCGACATTGGCCCTGGTATGGTGCCGATGGATTATTCAAACCGGTAAAATATGGATTCTAGCTGTTGAACACTCGAGGTAAGACCATCAGTTTCGGGAAGCTTTTTTCCAAACACTTGAACTGCAAGCGACCTTACTGTTCTGAAGGAGCCTGAAAATTATTGTTCCAGGTGTGGCATCACATAATGACCTTGGTTTTCTGGGCTGCAATTTCAGTATATACTGCACTGTACAGTGCAGCACAATGGACAGGAAAATGCACTACAACAAACTCGTCTCGGGTGAAAATCAGTCTAGAAAGGGTCTACTCATAGTAAATGAAATTTCACAAGGGATATACCAGCTGATTTACAATAGAAGAGATAGACAGTCAAATATTCTTGTGAAGATAGTGGGTAGAGAACCTTCTGAAAAAAACATTGTCTCCGTGATAACCTAACTCAATGTGATTTCGTTAGAGCAGTCGTACTCTGACTCATTGATTTTGCCATGCATGCTTTTCAAAATATACTTGTAGTCAGTGCCAGTATGCCGTCTTCTCGAAAGATAGCCAACGATCGATTATCGTCAAAAAAGGGGGTATCATACTGGGTCTCAAGAAAAGAGCAGCGCACCCTCAATTAAAATAATCATACTTACCAGGCTTGTGCAAATGGCGAGGAGTGCCTTACTGATGGATATTTAGATATCGTTACCATGCAGAGGCTGATTTAGTGGCGGCCGCTCATCGGAGCTTTCTGACTTGGAGAACGGGTACTGCCGGCCGGCGGTACTTGCACCTCAAGTTCGTGAATTTTGTTCTGCGACACTGAGCTTGGTAGAAAAGGTAAATGCGTAGTCAATAGTCTACACAGGCATAGCATGTATTGTACATAAGTATCTATTGAGGGCTGGAGAGGCAAATATTCGCCACTAACGACTACTATCGATCGTTCCTTTACTCGTAGCTTCTCGAACTCGACTCACAGGTCCGGCTACGCTCCAGAGCGGTCAGAAGCAGATCTGAAATGTCATTGGTCCATTAGCTGCGTTGGTGTGATTCTACCAAGTTCGACGACGGGCCGAAGCTCTCCGGGACGATTTTTACGACGCCTGCCGTCTCCCTTCTTTTACTTTCTTCCTCCCCGGAATCAGTGCAAAAAACTTGTCTCCTTCATCCTACCTCTCCCTTCTCACCTCATCCTACCTATACCCTTATACCTCTATTCATCCTCCTCTCCTCTCGATTGAATCGACCGGAGTGCTTCTATACTTCTCTTTCCCTTAATACCTGTATTATCTCTTTCTTTTAATCACATTCACAATGCTGTCCTCTCGCATCTCTCGCGCGGTAGGTTTCGATTCCCATCACGTTGGATATAGTATGCGCAATAGCAAAACTAACAATGTTCATTATCCGCAGCTCCCGCGCACTGCTTTCACTCGTGCCCCTGCCTTCAGAGTTCCCGGTGCTTCTATCCGGAGATGGAACTCCACGGAGGGAGGTGAGGAGAAGGTGAAGGGTCAGGTCATCGGTATTGACTTGGGTATGTCGAGAATAATGAATACTCTTGTAATTGAGGCTCGAAGCTTACGTGCTTGAATAGGTACCACCAACTCCGCTGTTGCTGTCATGGAGGGCAAGACCCCCAAGATCATTGAGAACGCCGAAGGTATGTGAAGAATTTTCTCTCAAAGTCGCCGCCACTAGAGTTGGAACGCAACACAACCCGAAGTAACTCGCGTCTGACTCATTTCAAAGGTGCCAGAACTACTCCTTCCGTTGTCGCTTTCGCCCAGGATGGTGAGCGCTTGGTCGGTATTGCCGCCAAGCGTCAGGCCGTCGTCAACCCCGAGAACACTCTCTTCGCCACTAAGCGTCTCATCGGCCGCAAGTTCACCGATGCTGAGGTCCAGCGTGATATCAAGGAGGTTCCCTACAAGATCGTCCAGCACACCAACGGTGACGCCTGGGTTCAGGCTCGTGACCAGAAGTACTCCCCTTCTCAGATTGGTGGTTTCGTCCTCAACAAGATGAAGGAGACTGCCGAGAACTACCTCAGCAAGCCCGTCAAGAACGCTGTCGTTACTGTTCCTGCCTACTTCAACGACTCTCAGCGCCAGGCCACCAAGGATGCTGGTCAGATCGCTGGTCTTAACGTTCTCCGTGTCGTTAACGAGCCTACTGCCGCCGCCCTTGCCTACGGTCTCGAGAAGGAGGCTGACCGTGTTGTCGCCGTCTACGATCTCGGTGGTGGTACCTTCGATATCTCCGTTCTGGAGATCCAGAAGGGTGTTTTCGAGGTTAAGTCCACCAACGGTGATACCCATCTCGGTGGTGAGGATTTCGATATCTCCCTTGTCCGTCACATCGTCCAGCAGTTCAAGAAAGACTCTGGCCTCGATCTTTCCGGTGACCGCATGGCTATTCAGCGTATCCGTGAGGCTGCTGAGAAGGCCAAGATCGAGTTGTCCTCTTCCCTCCAGACCGAGATCAACCTTCCTTTCATCACTGCTGATGCCAGCGGTGCCAAGCACATTAACTTGAAGATGACCCGCTCCCAGCTCGAGTCTCTGGTTGACCCTCTCATCAGCCGCACCATCGAGCCCGTCCGCAAGGCTCTCAAGGATGCCAACCTCCAGTCCAGCGAGATCCAGGATATCATCCTTGTCGGTGGTATGACCCGTATGCCTAAGGTCACCGAGTCCGTCAAGTCCATGTTCGGTCGTGAGCCTGCCAAATCCGTTAACCCTGACGAGGCTGTTGCCATTGGTGCTGCCATCCAGGGTGCTGTCCTCGCTGGTGAGGTCACTGACGTTCTCCTCCTCGACGTCACCCCCCTGTCCCTCGGTATCGAGACCCTTGGTGGTGTCTTCACTCGCCTGATCAACCGCAACACCACCATCCCCACCAAGAAGTCCCAGACTTTCTCCACTGCCGCTGATTTCCAGACTGCTGTCGAGATCAAGGTCTTCCAGGGTGAGCGTGAGCTTGTCAAGGATAACAAGCTCCTCGGTAACTTCCAGCTCGTCGGTATCCCCCCTGCCCACCGTGGTGTTCCCCAGATTGAGGTTACCTTCGACATCGACGCCGACTCCATTGTCCACGTCGCTGCCAAGGACAAGTCCACTGGCAAGGACCAGTCCATCACCATCGCCTCCGGCTCCGGTCTCTCTGACTCTGAGATCCAGTCCATGGTTGAGGATGCTGAGAAATACGGTGCTCAGGACAAGGAGCGCAAGTCCGCCATCGAGGCTGCCAACCGTGCTGACAGCGTCGTGAACGACACCGAGAAGGCCCTCAAGGAGTTCGAGGACCGCCTCGACAAGGCCGAGGCCGAGCAGATCCGCGAGAAGATTGCTTCTCTCCGCGAGTTCATCGCCCAGAACCAGTCCGGTGAGGGCACCGCTACTGCTGAGGAGTTCAAGCAGAAGACCGATGAGCTCCAGAACGCCAGCTTGACCCTCTTCGACAAGATGCACAAGGCCCAGGCTGAGCAGCAGCAGCAGAAGCCCGAGGGTGAGAACAAGGCCTAAATGTTCTACCCTGACTGAAATTCCCGTCTCTTGATGTGGGATATTCTTGTATTATCTCTTTCTCAGTATTCCCTAGAGGTTCTCCCTCTACACTTCTGTTTTCATGCATGATATGTACACATACCGATAGCTTTGATTGATCCTCTTGTTCGGTGTATGGGTGTTCTGCTTTTTACCCTTTCTCCCTTTTTTTCCACCTTGCTATTTACTTGATGTTCTCTTATCCCCTTTCCTAAACTCCTTATCGCACTTCTTGGGACGGATCAGCGTTTGTATTTGACGGAGGGCAATCCGTTGGGTCGGATGCATGGAGTGTCTACATTTTTGTAACTTAATGACATTATGGCTGGGGGACCACAAAAGAAAAGTATGTGGTGTGGGAACATGTGACAATAGAAGAAGAAATTCTCCTCTCGATTAAACCGATGTGCATGCTTGTTATTGTGAAAATTGGTGTAGTTTTTGCTCGGCAGGAAATATTGTCTGGGAATCTATCCTTTGTGTGGTAGACATTCTGGAATCGTTCAGAATTGTTTGTGGGCCGCCGCCGACTGCGCGCGTGTCCACAAAGTGGTCAGTCCCACCTAGGTACGGTATGCTGTGCTGACCCTCTTCATCATTACCGACAGAATACCGCTGTAATCTGCTCCCAATCCCTTAAGCAGCGTGTAGTCTAGCAGGGGCTAGTTACTACAAAGTGCGTAGTACAAATCTCCGGTGCTAGACCCAGTAATTCTGGGACTAACTAGCTAGGACGGTAGCTTTACAGTCTTACCGCATCGGTCTCAACGTCCCTCTCAAGAGAACCAGCCCGTTGTGATTAATTGGTTCCGCGGACTGAGACAGCCCGGACGCCTCATGCCAGATGCTGAAGGCCACTAGTCTAACCTATCGATTAGAGTGTCTAAATCCCGCATTGTTCAAAGGTCAACGACGACCCAAGATCTCTTTTTTTTTTTTTAGGGGGATGTTCGCACTGATATTCGAAAGGACGAGGACGGCGTCTAAAGGAAAGTTTCAGATACTTCAGGTTTCTTTTCCCATCCCACCATTATCATCACCAGAGACAACTTGCTGATGACTATCTGGGAGGGGTAGGAAAGGGACTGACTGACTTGTCTGGGAACTACACTACTCCGTACACTGATTAGATGGGGGTGGGCGCCCGCAAAATAGATCCAAGCGCTGGGCTGCATAAGAACATAACCAAATGAGAAATTGAGACGTTCATTGTTGGTGGTTGCAGCCTTTGAAGACCTTCCTCGTTCGCTGATGGAAGAACGAGAGACAACGTTACTTATAGTACCTCAGTATATGAGAAAAAACACGGATCCCATTAGTTCACCCTGCCCTTGGCGGAAAGGCGTGATCCTCCAGTCGTAGCGCTTATGTTCTAGTACTACTGCTCGCAGCCTCACTTTGGCAAAATGCGCTGATGTGTTTGTCGAACGGGATTGATGTCCATGACTTCTGTGGCCAGACAGTTCACTGAGGTGAGGTGGGATTGCATCCATCTGCACTACTATGCAGTATGATAGGCTGTAGGCTGGAGGCTGGAGGCTGGAGGAGACAATGTACAGTAGTAGTGGGCAGCAGTCCTTGCATGCAGACTAGACTTCATTGATTGGACTGAAATATCGCGATGATGAAGACTATTTCTGGGTTCTGAACGTAAACACGGTAGAGAGGTGGACAGTACTCCGTACAGCATTGGGGTTCTGAATGACAAATTGCCACGAATCTACAGAGGGGTGAGTTTATGGCCATTGTTGTTGACTTGCGTCGTTGCGTCCAAGCACGGCTGACGGTGTATGTCCATGGTCTAGAAGTGAGTAATTCTGATTGCACTGGAGGGTTGAGATGGGATGGAGAGGGAGGAGGGGGGGGGACCCGGTGGTGCGGAGGAAAGATCCTTTTCTGTGTAGAATTACATCAATCAAGGATAGACGACAAAGAGGGTGGAAGCAGACTCATTGCCCCATCACTACTCCGTAGTAGTGGAGCGGGATATGCAGGATTGACAGTGCCTTTTTGGACTTATCGATCCAGATTATTTATTATAGTTCAATGGTCTAAACCGGCAGGCCAGAACATCATCCTTGGACATGGACGGGGTATTAGCTTGTTGAGTACGGGGTAAAGGGGACATATATGAAGGGCGGTTAAGTGTCCAAGACGACTGTCCCTCCCCCTATCAGCTTGTGCGATGATAGTCAACAAGCACACCACACACCATGAGTAGTTGATTCCAAGAAGTTGAATGGGTGAAGTATGTAGGATGATGGACGGGGGACGGGGGACGGGAACCTGTAGTGTTGTACTGTATGTATGTATGCACAGTACTCCGTACTTTCTGTCCTTATCGGCAGCATACAGACAGCCATCATGATGCAGCCAATCTTCACTGGGAGACTTGCAGCAGTGGTGCCGCAGAGAGGACAAATCAACGCTGTACACAACTGCAGTTGATACATTGGCTGGCCGACTGGCAGAGTAGACTTGATTTTTAGGGTGGGCTCTGAACACGTACTGTACCCGATGTATTCATGAGAAGAACAATTGAATGTTGTTGCGATCTAAGACTAAAAGTCCCAGTGACAGACAGTGTGAGAGCGATTTGTTGATGATTCAGCTCGGACCACACAATGCTTCATGGAAGACAGAAGCCTGTTACTAACAGACAGTCCTTATCCGACTGTTACCGACCCAAAAGAAGTCTGGATCGTCTGTTGCGCGCCCCGTTCTCTACCCTGGCTCTGGCTTAGACAAAAAGGGCGCTCCTCACGTCCAGCCTAATTTCAGAGCCACTTGGAGCAAGTCTATTTCCTTAGATTGAGGCGTCTACGTCTGGCTGCAAATTTTCTCCTTCATCATTTGTCGATCACTCTGCTAATGTACCTGTTCCAGGAATATTCCAGTCGAGGTTTGGGTCATTCCCCACTTGGTGCCCTCATTATTACTTACCCTCATCAGCACAGTCGTAGTACGTACATCCACTTTTTCTCCTTAAACACTGGAGGAAAAGGTACCGCCCACTTCTGGGTGGCCTGCCTGCCTGTCTGCCCAGTCTATTCCCCGTCGCGCCGTCTGTTCTTCCTTCTTCAGATCCCACTGCAATTCATAAGGTATGCTGCGGGAACGAACAGGGTTGAGTTGTTGATGACGGATTCTTGTCGCAATCAATAGAGTATTCCAATTGCAATCGCGGTTGGCCATGTGTCAGACATTAAACTTCCAGGATATTCTACCTGTCTTTTCAAAACTTGCGTTACAAGATAAATAGTAGATCAGCTGGGCCTCATTGGCTGCCAGCCTCAGGGCTAAAAATAAAAACCAAGGTAGCACTACTGAAGAGATAGAAAGAGGACTAGGAAACTTTGGATGTACCACATATCAATTGTTTTTATTATTATTATTATGATTATGATTATTATTACGACAACCTGTTTTACATGCTGAATCTCTTTGCAAGTGTTGAAAATGCCTTGGGTGATTCATCATCGACTTACCGAGGCGAAGCACCCGGAGAGGGACCACTTCAACCAAAAAGAGTGCAGTCCTTTGCCGTGGGTGTACCTGATTTTTTGGTCCCATTTGACGATTCCACCTTGTGTGGTTTTCGGTACTTCACCCGGGGGGATGCCCTAGTTGTTGTGGCATGGCACATATCAACCCTGGTCTTTGCTCCTGATTATTCTTCTTTTATTTTATTTCATTTTCTTCATTTTCTGCTGCTTGCCTGCTTTACGCTAAGCAATCAAGGTGAATACATCTCAGATCCAAGATTAGATTTGGAGAGGGAAGTGGATGATGAATAAGAAGATTTTACGGAATACATTCATAGAATCCTGGGCCGATTTGTGTTTGTCACTAGTGTGACAGTAGTGGGTTTTCTCAGCTCGGAGAGAGGGGGGGAAGAGGGGGTACAGGCTAATACAACACATAATGAGTTTTGGCACTGAAGGATTTTGGCACCAAGAAGAAGAAGGGGAGGTGTAATCATTTTGCCAATTTGACAATTGCGTCTTAGGGCAATTTTCCATCAAGTTCCAATTCCTCTCCCTCTTCCTCTCCCTCTGTCCTCTCCAAAAGAGAAACTTCACGCCTGACAGCTCCAGTCTCTTAAAAACTATTAAATTCTCCGAACGATGTTGCTGTTATGCCAATGAAGTTTAAGAGTTGTGCATTTTTGTCCTCCATCACGCGGAGAACTATGGCCAATATTGTCAATTATTACTAGATCTGACATCGGGACCTTACTAGTGCTGTTGCAAGTCCCAGAGTCCCAGACTTCATCCATGGAATTGTTTGTTTCCAACTGACCGTAAAATCAAACTGGCTTTTTTGTTCACAGCTCTAGTCTAGTCTAGTCACCACTGACTACTCTTGACTAGTTTTATTAGCTACTAGCGTCCTGACTAGAGCTGTCCCAGCTGACTGGTTTAATTTATTATTGTTATTATCACTTTTGATTAATATTTCTCCAACTCTGTATCCTCTTCTACTCTTGCGCTTGTTGTTTTCTTTTCAATGTTGTCTGAGCTTGAACTTTCGTTCAAACCCCATCTCTGTTAGGACCCTTTCTATCCACGATCTATTGTTGACCTTGAACTCTTGATTGTGTTCTTCCTCTTGGTTTTCCCCCAACCATCGACTCCCCTTGCTTGACCGTTGCCACTTGCATCGTTTTGCAATTCTAGTGGGTGACAACGAAACAGCCCACTGAGGAAAATTCACGGGAGATTTTCCAGAAGGTGGAAAGGAAAAAAAGAATTGGAGAGAAAAACGGGCAAGCTGCATCGCGCTAGCAATTTGTTTTTTTTCTTTCTGTTCTTGGTTGGTACAGTAGTACTTGCTGTACACTTACTCTACTGCCCTTTGACATTGCTTTGATCATTGCTGCAAGTGTAAAAGAGAGTAAGTAGAGTCGGTCCTTTACACCCTGCCTCCCTTGCCCTCATTGAGTTTCATCATATCATCCGCCGTGCGACTAGTATCTCACATTTACTTCAATCCTACTTACCCTCCTTTCCTCTTCCCCCCCACACCCCCCTCTCTCTGATCCCTCTTACACCTCCCTTCCACCACCCTTGTCGGCCTCCTACCTGGGTCGGGTCACGTATTCCCCCATCCTTCAATGAGATAACCCTCCTTGGATATACTTCTGAGATCGTGTCAACTGTCGTTTGCGTTCACCGAAGCGCACATCTCTTTCGCGGCTGCATCAAACCACCCCAGCAGACTTTTGCATGTGCATGCCAGCAACGAGTGATTGCAAATAACTAATCTTGTGACTGAGCATCCAGTCTTCCACCATGACAGTTGCAGCGCCTCCCGTGGCACCAGTGCACGAGAACGGGATCAACGGCGGACTCGGCCATCATGTCAATGCTATGAGCCTCCCACGTTTCCACCCAATCGCCATGAATCCGGGCCAAGCTATTCCCCCGGAGCATTTGATGCACGGTCACCACCAATTTCGTCCTTTTCCACCGCCGCCGCCTCCTCCTCCTATGCAGGAACCAGGCCCGCCAGCTCCGGTTTCCGCCCCAGCACCGCCCGCTCATCATCCGCACATTGACCAGATTGAAGCTCGCCTGAGACAGTTGGAGCATGAAGAAGCGGCTCGTATGGCGGCTCGTAGCCATCTTCTCGCCATGCGCAAGCGAGAGGACGAGGACTTTCGTAGGTTGACGGAGAATGCCGAAGCAGAAGAAGAGGTATGGTTAAGAACAACAGCAGAAAGAAGTGAAATTGTGTCTTTATTATTCTTCCACAAACCACATCATCTGACATGATTCGCATGTGCCTACGGAATAGGACCTGCGTAGGCAACGAAAGCGCTTGAAAAGAGAATCAATGGGCCTCGGGTATAACGCTGGGATGGACTCCCCGCCGCTTCGACCAACGCCGCCTCGTCGGTTGTCGGAGACCAATGCAGCCACTACCCTTGCATTCTTCAAGCAACAAAGCCCCCCGGAGCCTCGTCCCATCCCTCCACCGCCGACACAAGCACCTGCACCCCACGTTCCTCCACCTCCACCTCAACCTCAGCACATTCACCATGACCCCACCGGTGCTACCTCGATCCGACGAAAGCAGAAGTATACTATTAAGAATGTCGAAGCCTGGGGAGAGCGACATGGGCGCCCCGCCGCGCATGATCCCTCTGGCAGGGCCCTCTGGAAGCGTCCCTCAGACGGTAGTCTGGTCTATTTAACTTGCCCAGTATCCGGCTGTGGGAAGGCCGACTTTGTGACTCTCCATGGGTTCATGTGCCATTTGACGAAGAAACACAAGGACCGCAGCCTGGGCAGTCAATCCCGGGCATTGGAGGTATGCGGACTTGTTTATGACCCCAACGCCCCCCTTCCCCCAGTGGCAAATGTCAACCGCGCATCCACGGAAGAGAGCCGGCTTGAGTCCGGCCCCACAGACCACGAAGGATACCAACAAGACATTGAGTATTCTTCTGCGTCGGATGAAGAGGAAAGCCACGACATCCCGGTGAAGACCGAGTCCACGGATAGGACGTTGCCTGCACCTCCAGTAATGACGATGCCCCCAGTCCCCGATCAACATCAACTACAAGCCCGCCTCAACGGCTCGACGAAACAATCCATCTCATCCATCATCGACCGCGACCCAGAGAGCGACCCCCGCGAGCGGTTAGATACGAATCCATCCCGTCCGATAGAGATTCCAATGCAAACCTCCTCGGACCATAAACACCCCTTCAAGGACGAGGCCGAGTTTCCTCGTCCACGTGAGCATGAGAAAGAGAACACCGACCCCAAAGAAACGGCCGATACACAGTAATAGCAGTCTTATAATTTTACTAATCATCGTTGCATTGCGGTATCTGTTGAAGACGCAAGATGTTCGCATCATTGCCTTTGCATAGTTTTGAGCATGTTTCCGGTGGTGGTTGACTGCCGTCTCCATCATCCCACGAGGGATTCTGCTTCACATACCCTCCCTCCTTTGTATATGTGGGTGGCCTTCTGCATGTTGTTTTCTTACTTAATGTAATAATGTCTTACCTCATATGGCTGGCCCCGAGGGTCTCAATTGATCTGAGCTTACCTTCTTGTCTTTCGTATTCCGATCACGTGCACATACTGAATGCTTCTGAATAGCTTTGTATTGTGCTACATCTCAAAGAGCAACGGGATGTTCCATGCCATAGCGCACGGTGACTGTGCTCGTGCTTTCCTGCTATAAGTCTTCCAACATCACCACCCAAAAGAGTTTTCAACGAATATGAGTTTCTTGAGTCCAATGCTGCGTTGCGTAGGCGTTGACACATACGTGCGACCAGAGTCGCCATACATCGTCGGAAAACGAACCAATTCGGGATAAGTAGGACACGCATGCTATGATCTATTGCATCTTCCAAACCCGTCTTGACCCGACCCGACTACACTCTTTGGTCCCCCCCCAAGCCCAAGCTTAGCACCAGCTCTCAATTACCGGAGAAGCAGCAGATGCACCAAATACCCCGTCCCGGACCTCAGCGACCCTCCAAGCACATCATCACTGACCCTCCAGACGCGAAACACCCTCAGCGTCTCCTGCAGCCAAGCCTCAAACACCTCCGGCGACCGCTGCTGCTGCGCGATGAGGCAGATCGTCGGCGTTCTGCTCCCCCTCCTCCCCGCACCGTGACTATCGGTGGTATAAATCGGCCTTAACCGACTGATATCGGCGCACGTGCGCACGAACGGCGCCACCAGCGCATCGTTGTAGATACAATCGCAGGACACCAGGAGATCGAACCCTCGATCTACCTCTTTTTCCTCCTCGTTGTCGTCGTCAATGTCAGGGTCCTCTAGGCCGACACTGGCTTTTAGCGAACCCGCGATGTCGAGTTCCCAGTCCAGGGAGGTGAAGGTGATGTTTGGTGATGATGTCGATTGTTGCTGTTGCTGCTTGTGTTTGCTGCGTTTGGGCTGTTGTTGTGGTTGCTGCGTCTTACGAGACTTGGAGGATCTGGTCGCGGTCGAGGGCTGGTGGTTGGTCTCGATGTTTTGCCGGAAGAGCCGGTGGACGTATTCCTGGTCTGTCGCGATGTAGTGGTGGACCTTCGGCGCGAGGGTGAGGGCATTCAGCCCGGAGATGCCGCAGCCGAGCTCGACGACGGTGGAGGCGGACGAGAGGAGGGATTGGGTCCAGAGGGGGTTGGTCGGGGAGGAGAGCCATTCGGAGAAGAGCGGGGTGATTTTCCAGAGGACTTGATGATGAATCCATGTCAGCACGAAGTATGCGGTGAGAGATTTGGCTTGATGGACGAACCTGCGCCTGTTGTGCCCCCTGCACGGGTCGAGGAGAGTAACGTGGGCGATTGATGAATGGTGTAGTCCTGGTTATTGATTGTGAGGTCGACGGTGGTAGCGCGCGAGTCGACGAAGCCTAGATTTGAGGATGGGATGTCTTGTGCGAAAAGGTAGAAGGCTTCTGTAGGGTATGGTCGGTTGGATCAATTAATAAGGTTCTATAATAGAGCTGGCGCTGGGGTAGATGGTGAGGACGGCTGGCTAGATTGGCTATGTGCATGCAGACAGATGTATAGCGATTTGGATCTCCCTCGGCCTCTCCCCTCTTCACATGGTATGACTGCAGCGTTGGTGATCTATAAAGATTGTTTCTCTTCTATGTTGCATACGGCACGCATATACTGGCTGATATCGAAGCAAATGGATTGTTCGGGACATACCCTCGTCGGCATCTTCTACTTCTTCTCCAAGTAACGACAGGAAGCTGGTGATCTGTTCCATTGTTTCAGGCTTTGATTCCCTACCTAACAATAGGAGGTACAGAATGGTTGGGCTATAGTATGAATTGCGCCAATGGCTAGAATACTCGGAGATCGGCGGTGCGACGGACCAGACAGGAGGACCACTCTAGATAGAGAAACGGTGCCCAATTAGCTTTGCTTTTTCGAGCAGGAATCAGAGATGAGAGGTAGGATATATCGCACTGTCGATTTGGCAATAATCAGCAACCGATCTGCACGAGCGTGTTTCACTTGATATCAGTGATTCCTCGGCATCTCCCGAAGGATGAAGTTTTGCAGATAGCGGGAATGAGCATCACGGAGGATAGTTACATAAGCGGTGCATAAGCCCAAGGCATGGCATTACTCTCTAGTCTCTGACTAGACTACGTGACCAACAGTCAACTATAGCCGACGGGCCGTGGGCGTCAGCACTAATGCTCGTCTAGTTACACAGGTATCCCCTGAAAGCTGCTTTTTCCCCTGTCATGTCAGTGATTCAATTCTATTCTTCGGTCCACGCGAGATTTCTCTCTGGTGACATGTGAGTAGAGTGATCCTCAAACACTCAGTGCCAAGCTAGAACTCGAACTTGCGATCTGAAGCCCAAGAGGTGCGAAGGGCGGGTGACGATCAGGTCCTGTATTGACTAACTACTGAGAGGGGCCCTGTCGGTAAAAATTGCTCGATGACTTTCCTGTCAGATCTTTAATGACGATGGGGGCGTCATTGTAGGTCATAATATCCGCCGCTATATGCGGATGACTCCATAGTTCGTATGTTCTGCTGACAGTCTGGCTGGACAGCTGGAGTCTCTGGACCGCGGCAATCCTTCAATCCTGCCTAGAGATGTACTATGTACTGTACATACAGTCTGTGCCCTGCAAGTTGCGTTAGCGACCGTACTGTACCTACTGTTGTAGCACCTCGTGCACTTTCCGACCCATGCCCATGCTCAGAGCTCCTGGCTCTCTTTTTCTCTTTTGCTCCTCCGTGGCGTCGAATGATTTGCTCGGTTCCAAAAGAAATCTCGTAAATGACTGAGAGAGCCATGGCGACGAGAAAAGCTGTTTGTGCTTTTCTCTTAGAGACAAGACAAGAAATGATAATATGCTGGTACGGAGTACAGTACCCATGGGGGGCAATCCCAATTTTTCTGTCCTTCCCATTCTTTTTGCCGATTCCCCATTCCAACAACTCGCTCCGTCGGGTTCCGTCATACCCAAGTAGTAGCTGCGAATTAAGGACCAGGAAAGAGGGGGGTTCCCGCCCAGCCACAATAAACTGACTTCATTATTCTGCACTGTCCGCAAGACAGCAAGACTGGCCGTGCGGGAGACCTCTGCGGTAACTACTAGGTACTCCGTAGTAGCTAGCTAGCTTCACCTACTCACCTATCCGACCTTTCTTTCCCCTTCCCTTTTCCCTTCCCCATCTCATTTCAACTCCCATTCTTCACCCCATTTCCAGCCCTCTGCCCCCATACTCTTGTTTACATTCCATTCTTATCTTCGAACCTGACCCTAAATCTGATTTCCCATCTACCTCCCTTTCCTCCTTAGACCGGCAACGTCTTGGAATTGAAGCTTTCTCGGTGTGGAACCGACCCATAGCGGAACTTGCTTACGGTAAGTCGACCTTTGACTTTGTGCTATCCGCGGCCTTCCTCTGGTTCCCCCTCTTTCATGGCGTTTGCCTCCCTCTGAACCACCTCCCAAATCGAACCCAAAATCCACCTCGTCGCTGACCGGGAGATTTCCCACCACTGTCAACAGATCCTGTATTCAGTCCGATCCGCCGAGCGCTGAACCCTCCGTCGCCATGACGAACTTGAAGGAGCTGCGCATTCAACCGCGCATGTACAAGAAGCCACCTTTCTCGGTGGAGGTTCCCGGCGTGGAACCCGTCGAAGGAGAGACCATTCCTCGCCGACTGCCTATCGCGAAAGATGGGCTCCTCGAGCGGCCGGCCGAAGATGCCAGCACCACCTACGAGATCTTCCGTCGCTCCGCGCGGCTGTACGGAAACTCGAAGGCGGTCGGCACCCGTCGCCTGGTCAAGACCCACGTGGAGAAGAAGAAGGTGAAGAAGATCGTGGACGGTGTGGAAAAGGAGGTCGACAAGGAATGGACGTACTTCGAGATGAGCGGTTATACCTTCCTGACCTTCAACGAGTACGAGAAGCTGGCGCTTGAGCTGGGTAGCGGTTTGCGCAAACTCGGCTTGGAGAAGCCGGATAAAATCCATCTCTACGGCGCAACAAGGTACGCATGTAACTCAGCGGTGCTGATGGTAATATCATACGGGTGATGGGGAAACGCTAACTGTGGCGGTTTTGACAGTGCACATTGGCTGGCCATGTCACACGGTTCGTGCGCATGAACGTCTTCTTGTTGATGGACCACTTACTGATTGGATTGTCCTGTTACAGGTGCCGCATCCCAGTCGCTGACGGTTGTGACTGCGTATGACACCCTCGGCGAGGAAGGCTTGAAGCACTCCCTGGTTCAAACGTCCAGTCTCGCTATCTTCTGCGACCCTGGCCTCATCCCTTCGGTGGCTCACGTCCTCAAGGATGTGAAGTCAATCAAGCATGTCATCTACAACACCGATCAGGAAGTCAAGAAGGACGACCTGGACAAACTCAAGTCGGAGTTCGATTATCTGAATGTTATCAGCATCGAGGAATTGCGCAAGCTAGGCGAGGAGAACCCCGTGGACCCGGTGCCTCCCAGTCGCGAGGATCTGTGCTGTATCATGTACACTTCTGGTTCAACTGGACCTCCCAAGGGTGTCTCTTTGACCCAGGCTAACGTTGTCTCCGCATGTGAGTCCGCAAATCTAGTTAAGCTTCTTGCCCGATGCCCGCAGAACTGACCATAGCATAGGTGCGGGTATCCACGCGATTGTCGGACCCTACATCGGACCCTCTGATTCGCTTTTGACATACCTTCCTCAGGCCCATATCCTCGAATTCATGTTTGAGAACCTCTGCCTATTCTGGGGTGGTACTATGGGCTACGGAAACCCTCGCACTCTTTCCGACGCCTCTATGCGTAATTGCAAGGGTGATATTCGCGAACTGAAGCCCACGATTCTGGTTGGTGTACCGGCGGTGTGGGAGTCGGTCAAGAAGGGTGTTCTCAACAACCTGAACAAGAACAACTTCCTTGTCAGGGGCATGTTCTGGGGCGCCATGTCCGCCAAGAACTTCCTCATGACTGCTGGATTCCCTGGTGTGGACACGGGTGCTGGAATTCTCGATGCTGTTGTTTTCCGAAAGCTCAAGGAGGCGACCGGTGGCCGCTTGCGCATCATGATGAACGGCGGTGGACCCGTTTCTAAAGATACGCAGAAGTTCCTGTCCATGGCCATCGCTCCTATGATCAGCGGCTACGGGTTGACCGAAACGTCGGCAATGGGTGCCCTGAACGACCCTCTGGCCTGGAACCCGGACGCTCTGGGTGAAATTCCGGGTTCGATCGAAATGAAACTTGTGGACTTCCCCGATGCCGGCTACTTTGCCAAGAACAACCCGCCCCAGGGAGAGATCTACATCCGTGGCCCCAGTGTTAGCAGCTGCTATTGGGAGAACGAGGAAGAGACGAAGGAAGCGTTCACCGAAGACAGGTGGTTTAAGACAGGCGATATTGGCGAGTTCGACAAATACGGTCACATTAAGATTATTGACCGCAAGAAGAACTTGGTCAAGACTCTCAACGGCGAGTACATTGCCTTGGAGAAGCTCGAGTCTGTCTATCGGTCGTCTCCTGTGGTGGGCAACATTTGTGTCTACGCCGCCCAGGACCAAGACAAGCCGGTTGCCATCATCGTACCCCTTGAGCCCGCTTTGAAGAAGATCGCCAAGGATAATGGTATCGAGGGCGACAACCTGGAGACCCTGGCACACAATGAGAAGTTGAAGTCGATTGTCCTCAAGCAGCTTCAGGCTGCTGGCCGGGCCGGTGGTCTCAAGGGCATCGAGATCATCAACGGAGTCATTCTCTCCGACGAGGAGTGGACCCCTCAGAACGTAAGTCAAAACACGCGAACACACTTTCGTATATTTCTGCGGTATAACTAACATTCTTTGTGATTCAAACAGGGCTACATGACTGCCGCTCAGAAACTTCAGCGCAAAAAGATCCTGAATCGCTTCCAGGCCGATGTCGACCGTGCCTATGGCAAGAAATAGAGAGATTCCATGAGCCACTTCTCCTCTGTACTTCATTTCTTATGTGCTTTCCTTTGCCTTTTTTTTTTTTTTTTTTTTTTTGTTTCCTTATGTACTTCTCTAAACGGATATCCGCGCTGGTTGTCGTGATGCTGCATTGCCACTCGCCCCATCGCATGTTGTCTATCTGGCTTGCTCTAATTGAATGATCTTATCTGTAATTTTCGACGTGATATGTGTATATGTGATGGTCTTTATAACCCCCTCCCCTCCTCATGTACTCGGCGTATCACATTGCTCTTTCCTACAAAATTCTTTCAGGTTCTGTTTCTTTACCAGTCATTTTCGGCTTGTCTCTTTCAGGGTCAGGAAAGGTAGGTGAGGCTACTGGTACTGGATAATGGAACAGTTCGGTTCTTGCTCATTCACATTTTTAAAAAATGGTAGCATGGGCCAGTCAGTGACGTCGAAGCAACAAGACCTCGCGCGCCACATCAGTGCTGTATGTACTGTACTGTACCTGTTGCACTGCTTCTGTAGGCTTGAACCTATGTTAACACTTCAACCAAGTCACCCGCCAATCTCTCTTCCCATGAAGAGTAAAGCAGCACAAACACTAGGCTCTATACCAAGCCAACCCAAAATCCCAGAGAGCCAAATATCAATCCAGAAGTGCAACGAAAACGATAGGTATTTGACGTCGTTGCTATGTACCGAGTACAAGTTATCTGTATACAACTCCCGCTGGACCCCTTAGGTATCATCATACTAATCCGAATCAAGCCTAGCGTACGCCTTTCCCAAAGAGGCAAAGATCCTCCCACCGGCAGACCTACTACCTACCTGCCCACTTCGAATCAAGCTCCGTAATCCACTGCCAGTATATTGTCATCTACGGAAGGCCAGCTTGACTGCCGCGCAGGAATTGCTCGCTCTTTCGCTTTTGCTAACTTTCCTTACTGGAACTCTCGCGCTGCAATGTCGTTCTGGAGGTTCGTTCTGCTACCCTTTCACCCTTCCTGTCGGTTGTCGGTTTCGGGTTTGGAACCAAACTACGATTACGATCGTGCCATTCCTTCCTGGGGAAACGCACACTATTCACTTACCATACCTACCTTCCCTTCAATCTTTCTTTCACCTCTAGACTGACAGATTGTCTGATCGATTCTAGCTCGTACAAAAGCCTCTCCCCCAAGACGCGAGCCCTCTTCGGCGTCGGCGCCATGGCGTGGTCGGCGATTGGCCTGTGGGTGACGCCGCAGGTGGAGGGGGCGATGGGCCTGACCCCGACGCCCGAGGAACAGCAGGAGTTGGACCGGAAACTGTCGGTTCGGGTCTCGAGGATCGAGAGGGATTAAGGAATTTGACTGGATCTTGCGGTTCGACTTGGGGGGTATACCAAGGGGAGAGAGAGAGAGAGATGGGGGTTTTTATCTTTCTTAAGTCGGCCGGAGCTTGGGCTGAGCCCTGGCGGTCTGATCAAGGGGTTTCCGTTTCTCCGCGTACCGCCCAGGCTATACGCTGCATCCGAATTCAGAGCAAGGCGCGGGGGAAATGGGTTTCCAACAAAACCCCACAGGGAGAGCTGCTTGTGTGTACTCTGAGATGCAACCCCGGAAATTTTTCCCTGCCCAAGGCTTGTCATTTACCTGGCGAGGGAGCGGACTGGCAACACTGTCACATGAGCGTCTTGCAGCTCTTGCAGGCGGAGTGGGTGTTTGAGGCAAATTCAAGGAATGAGTCGACATGGTGGCGAATAAGGCATGAAGTGAGGGCTGGAGAGGAATGAAGCCAGGAGGGAGGGCGGTATGGCAGGCTGGGCGGCATATCGGTGCAGGGCACTGACTGAACTGGCATTCGGCAGAGGCATATTCTCGTCGCGTGTCGAGCCCTGTCAGAAGTTTGTTGATGGGACACAATATCCGAGAAAACCGTTTCGTGAAACAGAAGTCTTGACGCATGCAGTGTTGGGATGAAGGGTTGGGGACAACCATTATTAGTATGTTGATATAGGTGATCGAGAATATCGCTATGGTACCGTCGGTTCGAATAGGAACAGGGCTTGAAGAAGAACTACAACACTTCCTAAGTGAGAGCAAGCAAAGCAAATAAATCGAGAATGAGCATCAAAACATTCCATCCAGACAGCTGATTGGTCTTGGACGCAGTCACCAGATGCCTGGAAGTGAGCATCCGAAGTCTGAGCCCAGGAGTTTCGGGACTTAACCGCCCCGCCAGCATCGCAATGAGACTGGTCAACGCGAGGCCAGTGTTGACGCGAAGCGTAGCCCATACACACAAGGGGTGTGCATGATGGGTCTGTTTCTCTTCCTGCCAGGGATCTCAACCGGCCGTGGCCCATGGTCTCGGATTCAACACAAGCCCAGGCTGAAAACCAGACCCACGACTCAGGATCAACGGACATACAGATTACAAGGATCTCTTTTGCTTCAGATGTTTCCTGAGTTGTTGTCGCATGCAATTCGCCGAAAGCCCCTATTTCCCACATGAACCGCGCTAGACGATCAAGGACCCAGGCGTCCCTGTCGCCTTTTTCGTGGTGGCCGGGTAAATTCGAAGCAACAGTGGCCCGCCACATTGACCGTTGGTTGAACTGTGCAAGGCGATAGGCTTCATGCCTTGCTCAAGGATCAGAGATGATGCGGTGAAACTACGAAAGGTTCGGATTCAACGCGATAGTCGCACCACGCTTCGGAAAGGTGTCGTGGCCGGAAGACAACGCGGCGGTTCATGTTGGATGCTTTTTCCAGAAGCGGGCGGAAATTCTCGTCTTCACCATTGTTCATCCATGGCTGACTTCTTGTGGCTCACAGAAGGGCCCGGAGCCGATCGTTTTCTGTCGGACCCTTTCCCTCCTCCCTACTCCCTTGTACGACGTGCATGGTGGGCTATCCTGGGGAAGCTTTATTGCGCCGAGACTGTCTGGCTTCGGTAGCCATGGCACCCCCACTTGCCACCGTTTAGAATCGACAAGCCATTGGAATGAAAACAATCGGGTCGGACTAATGTGATCTCTGATGGTGTCTCGGCTGCTGCAGGCTGGACCAGCTGCATCTGGATCTAGGAATGATTGCTGTATCCTGATTTTTGAAATCAGATGAGAGAACGGGGCTTGAGCATGTATGTATGTGGGTTAGAAAACAAGTTGATGGCAAGAGAGCAGGGTATCGAGTATTCCCTTTTTGGCACTTCCTGTTTATTGCCCATTTCGAGAAAGAATAATTAAATAAAGTCTCTTTCTCATTGCGGATCCACATGCTGAAACCTCAAGAGGCAAAGCTATCCCAAGAGTGGTGGAGGGAAGGGAAGTTCAAGCACCCATGTCTGCATTTGCAGACCGCCTACAGCAGCTTGTAGTGTACTGTACATAAATGAGATCGTCTGGAACGGCACCGGAACGTGCCGAGAGCGGTAAGTTAGTGGAGGCAGCAGCCAGCCAGCACTCCATAGAATCTTGAATGGGTAAAGTCCTACCCAGTGAGTAATGTATGTACTGTACCTGGAGTACAGTACTTTTAGAGTTTACCGCAACACCGTCTGTCTGGCCACTATTGAGCGGTGCATCGTACCGTGTGTTGGGATCAAGAGGGGGAGCGAGAGCGAGCGCTAAGCCCTTACGAGAGGCAAAAAGAGTGGGAAAGATGCGGGTTTCCGAACGCGATTCCATCAGCGGCCTAATGTATGTCCGGTCGATCATGGAACGCATCGGGTGGGCGATCATCGCATTAGTCGCATGTTCCTTTTTTGACGTCGCTCCAGTCTTGTCATCCGCAGCTGGGGAAGAAGGAAATGCATCCCGGACCGCGCGTATCGGTCGGTGAATTGAGGACCGAGAGACGGAAATATACTGGACTGAAATGAAACGCGGTGGACGAGACTGGTACTGTACTGAATCGAGATCGGAGGGTTAAGGGGGGGATGAGGGGGGTGCAAGCAAGCCCGTTGAGCCGCAAAGGAAGTCCAAGATGAAGCCGGGCAAACTGAAAACTAGTGGTTCATTGACTGTATGACTGTACCGTACTCCACTTTCTCCACTCATCAACCACAACAACAAAACAACGAGAAGGAAGAAGAACAAAGAAGAGAGGGAAAGCAAAGCACTGGAAATGGCGGGCCAGGGAACTGGAAGAGGAAAAGGAGGTGAGATTGACTCAAGGAAGTTAAGAGTTAGTATGGGCAGCTGCTGCTGGTGGCCGGCCGCCAAACTTGGCAGGTACCGTACCGTCCGCCGACCATCCATTGTACGGAGTATGTACACAAAGTAACTTGGACAGTACACACACATACTACTAGGTACTTACGTTTGGCGGTATGGAAGGAAAGTCTTTGTCGATTTTCCTCATCATCAATCATCGACCATCATTGGGGCTGACTGAGCTCGTCTGACTCTGTCCCTTCCCGACTCCTCCCCTCTCCTTCTATTTCCTATTGCTGTTGTTTCTGTTTCTTGGAGTCTCCCCGAGACCCTCCAATCCTTTTCGCCTCCTTGGTCATCTTGTGTCCATTGGACTGATCGGGGAACGGCGCATGGCAAATTGAGCCTGGGGGAGATCAACTCCAGCCTTTTCGACCAAGATGCACATCCGTCTTCCCCCCCCCCTCCCTGCTCCTATCACAAACGGATACCAGCCAGATGTCCACTTTCCAATTGCCTCCACTACCAGGCTTGTTCATTTGCTTCTTTGAGTCTGGATCAAATTCGGTTCTTTTTTGTTCTTTTTTATTTGCTTTTTCCCGTACACTCTCGATCCTCCCTCCCCCCCCCATGTCGGTTTGACATGCATCATTAGGTTGGCCTGACAGCGGCGACCCTCCAATTAGTCCTAAGTAGGGCAACATATCGGAGAATTTTTCACCCCCGCCAGAGCCAATAATTGGGCCGCGAAGGTTGCATTTCCCTGTTTCTTGGGTTTTCTCGTGCATTTGCTCAGACTTCATGCGTTTGTTATCCCTATTATCGGGGTTTCTTATCGCGGAACGGATTCTGTCTCCCTGAGATAATACCCTGGGAGGTGGCAAGCCCTTGCTGGCTTACTTCTCCTCGCAGGTAAGTACAAAAACAAAAAGAAATGAAACAGATGGGCTAGGTTAGAGGCGGAACCTTAGCAAACTAGAATAAGCGAGCTCCGCAACAAAGAAAAAAAAAAGGCTCACATAGGTTAGCTCTCTCGAGTAATCAATGCAATTTCGCTCGCTTTGGCTACATGTCAAATGTCAATGAACTCAAGCTGTCAGTCTATATCGAACACATAGAAGGCTTTGTTCGGAAAGTCCATCGCAAGCAGCCGAAAATCTTTTCTTTTTCCCACCCGGAAAAATAGTTCACAACAATTCACACGGAAAGAGAAACAGACAAGAGACAAGAAGAAGGATTGAGAAAAGGAAGGAGACAAGAACGGCAGAAGAGAGGCCAGAATGAACCGTCAAGTTTGATCCTCCCGAGGCCTTGAATAGCAAAGATATAGTGATAGTGTGTGAGCTTTCAATGAGAGAAGGCTGAGAATAGAAGAGAAGGGATGTAGGAGGCGATACAAGGAGAAACACAGTCCACAGGACTAGAGGTCAAGATTCATAAAGGAGCGTAACGGAAAGAGTAAGACGGGGTCAAGCCGGAAACGCCAACTGCTAAGCGCACAGACTCTGGGAATTTGAAAAGCGACCGTAAGGACTGCCGTCGCTGGCACGCGTTGAATAGACAGGATCATACCCACTGCTCGTGGAATGATGAAAGAGATTTGGAGCCATTCGAGAAGGTTGTTTTAGATAATGCGACGACTCATGCTGGTCGTTGGGAACAAACGAGACCATAGGGTCGTAAGTGTCCGCGAACCCGCTGCCGGTTTCGTCGCTGCTTTTAGTGATTGAGTCGTAGTCAAAAGACGGTAGGTGGTGGCGGTACTGGCTGCCGGGCTTTCGGCCATTCAGAACATTGTAGCCAGGATCCTGATATGAATCTATACTAGTCGTACTTTTCATCGAATCCATAGGGTCCATCGTCTCCGTAATGAGCCCCAGGTCAAACGCTGATGACGAAGATGAAGATATATGCGGGCTTTCGCTGAGCGGTGACTGGTCTGCCGCTGTCATTTGATGGTAATTTGTTCGAGGATAATGTGGACCGCCGCGGTGAGAAGAGTCGTACGGCATTAAGGTCAAGTGAGACCGTGCAGCCTGTCCTATCCCCGGGGGCAGGACAGCGCCTCCGGTGCCGTCGCCCGAGCCACCACTTCCCCCGTCTGGGCCCATGCTCGTTGAGCTATCGCGTCGGCCGTCTTTGTAATGGCCCGGGGAACGACCACGAACGACCATGGGGTGAGAAAGTCGGCGGGCTATCTTAAACCATTGGGTCTCAGTTCCACCCACCGGATGGGAGACTTCTGCATATAGCTCTACTACCAAATTGTAGTATTGCTGTTGAGCCCGCCGCTTGCCATTGTTTGCCGTTGCTTTCTGAAATTGGATGCGTTCAAAAGTGTGTTGTGTCGGGGGCTGGGACGGCTGTGGGGCCCCAGCGTACGTCGCAGTATACTCCATCGGTATTCCAGCCGACTGTGTGAGTGAGTAGCCGTGAGGACTGCTGCTGGATGCCCCGCCGTGGCCCAGGGCTAACGGCGAAGGTTGGCACGGTTGAAGCACGATCTTCCCTGGTTTTCTTTCCGATTGCTTGTCTCGTTTCGGGGTGTGCTGAACCAGCTCTCGAGGCTCCCCGCATTGTGCATTTACTATTGCCGAGATAGACATAGAAAATGACAAGATGCGCTCTGCCGTTGATTGCTCGGAGAATTTGAGGTAAAGGGGACCGTGAGGCATAGGGCATAAGGAGAAGGAACACGAGACAGAGAAATAATTGCGGCGATAGCAGGTCCACTTTTCGTCCACTTGGAAAAATCCCTTGTGAATTTTCGCCTGTATCTCGGGTCTGATTGTTTGATTGCCCGAGATGATAGGGTGAATGACATTGGTCTCATGAAACGGAGGCGCATCTGTCATGGGCTGCGCCAAGCGCTGAACAGGATCGATCAGCAGATTTGTTGTCTGCCCGAAAAGAGAACGCTCGACATGACCTTCGAGTGCTCTTGGTGTTGTCGTATACGGGGCCGTCCTACCCATCTCGGGTAGGGCAGACAATGATGGGAACGTTCCGCGATGAAGTGCATAGCCTGAATAATTGTCGGATCTCCCCACCGAAATTGCAGTGGCTTGCGATGGTACGCTGGGCGGCATGTTGGCCGGTGGTTGACTAAATGGATCCCAAAATTTTCTTATCAATCAACCCATGTTGAGAACAAATCATCGTGTAAGTAGACAGACTTACAGCGCAGGAGGAACTCGATGGGATCTAAAATCTGAAATTCTACCATAGGATAGGCCGGGTGAATGTGAGTAGATAGAATTGGATGTGGAAGAGAAGGTCTCTGCTAGGAACCCCACTCGTTAGCTAGGAGCTCAAACAGCCAAAGACAAAGAGCGGATGGCTAGGACGAGATGGAGACAAACCAGAGCACGAGTCAGTAGGGCTCATAATCATGCTTGGAGACGCTGCGTAGCTGTGAGTCTATTTAGTCATAATGCTGTGTTGATGGGGGAGGTGTCAAAAAGTCTGGAGAGGATGGCGGCAACGAGGGCCAAAATAAGATAGGACAACAGAAAGGCCAAGTATAGTTCATTGGCTTCCAACGCATCATGATTGCAAGGCATGTATTAGCGTATCAGAAGCGAGGCGAAGGATCCAAGGATGTGACCAGGGAGCAACAAGTCAATGCACTCTGCAAGCAACAGGCTACCAGACCCAAACTTTTGATGAAATAAGGATAGCAGGCCGAAACGGAATATCAGAAGGAATCGGGGAAATAAACATGAGATAATAATAGGACAAGTATTCAGAGGTTGAAAGCAAGAAGATCCAATCCAGAATAATCAATAAAATAGGAAAACTAATAATAAGGACTAATCCAAAGAGGCAGAAGCAGCAGGACAGCAACACAGAGAGAAGGTAGGGTGGTGAGTTGAACAGCGAGCTACTCGGTAGTCAGGCTGTTTGGACATAAGGAAATGCTGCAACTAGTGGCTGCAAGCGGGACAAGTGGAGCACGAGGATAGCCTGGGTTGAAAGAGAACTGAACTTACGGTACATCCTGCAGTGCAGTCTGCTGTGTGTTGTATCGCAACCCGTTGGTAGCAGGTATTGAGACAGGCTGCGCGAGAGGATGGCCAACGGCGCCACCTCTCCGGGTAGTTTCTTCTTCATCCATTGGGAAAGCTGTCGATCCAGAAAACGGCCGTTGCGCCCCCGCGTAGTCTCCGTCAGTATCGAGGGGACCATCCAGTGGAAACGAGTTTTGCAAAAGGGTCGCTGACATTAAACCCATAGTTAGCATGGTAGCTTTGGATAGTTGCCAGCGAGGGTAGAAAATTGGAGGAGAGCATGATGAAATAGATAGGGAAGGAAAGACATAGAGAAATACCACCACCACAATGGGTCTCTCTCTCTCCCTAACTTAGAAAGCGCGCGCGCGCGAGAGAGAGAGGAGGCAGTGGGTGAGACTGAGAAGTAAAAAAGTCAAAAAAAAAAGAAAGGAAAGGAAAGAAAAAGAAAAAGAAAAAGAAAAAGAAAAAGAAAAAGAAAAAGAAAAAGAAATGAAAAGGAATATGAAAAAGGAAATGAAAATGAATAATAGTATTTGACAAAAAGGTACAAGAAGATTTAGCTTCCGCCAGACCAGCATGGAGGAAAGGGTTCAACTTCACTCCCTGTCAGCCAAGGAAGTAGGAAGCAGTAATCCTTGATGTCATGCGAATTCAAGGAAATCGGGCATTCTGAGATTGTGTAACCGAAATAGAAGCTTGAAGTGTAGGTAGAAAAAAAAAAAAACAAAAGAGAATCTTAACGTCACCCTCCCCTCCGGATGTAGATCGGCTGCCTGTCAGAAGTAATCGCAACTGGGGGGAGGTCACGAGCCCAGTCGGCCGCTGAGACCGCATCATGGAATTGACAGAAATCTTGCCAGATGCCAGGGTAAGGAATGTCGGGCAAATAAGAGACAGAACCACTTACAATGATTCATTGGAAAAAGCCACAGAAGGGTAACTACCTCGAAAGATAGAAAACCTCTCTAAGGATAAGCGAAAAATAGAGGAGAGCAGGGGAAAATAAGAAAAATTATAAAACCGGTGATGATAAAAGAAGAAGAGTCACAAAGATCAATAGATAAACTTTTGAGGATTTAGCGACTAAGGCTCAAAGACGGGTTCGTGCCTGGGGCGTCTTTGATTTTGATTGCCAGCCTAAGCTGAGCAGCGACGAAAGGACCCTGTCAACACTAGGCCTGGATGACACTAAACAGGGTATGCTTAAGCCGTGAGAGCCTAACTAATAGACGCTGTCAGTGAGGCCTGCCCGTAAGGCTTGCAACCGCGCGGTTTGGAACAGGTCGTCGCTCTTACCCGGAGGTATTGTCCGCCTTCAGCGTCCTGGTCGAGCAATAGGATCCTAGCTTCAAGGCAGCAGCGCTAAGTTAATCTATTAGGGACACTTGCTAGAGAAACTGAAAGCATAGAGCAATGAAATCTCGAAGAAAACGACCAGACCCATCAAGCAGGCCTGTCGTTTGAATTTCCTGCAAAGAGATATAAAATGAAGGGGGGTTGTGTTTGTGAAATAACAGCAGCAGACCAGTGGAAAGGAAATGGGCTCGGAAGAGCTGAAAGCAATAAACAGCATGGATAGGAAGAAGAAGAGAAAAAAGAAAAGAAAACATGAAAGCAGCATCACACATGCCCTCGAGGACAGTGACTAAGAAGACATGGAGTCCTTTGGCAAGTTTATGAACGGTACAGGAATATTGACGTGGACCATGAACGGAGCCAATACAGCCCTGTTGCTAGCCATCGCGCTGCAGATGTCCAGCAGGTCTTGACGAAAGTCTTCCAAGACACCAAAGCTTGCAGGTTTCATGCAGCCAGTGACATCTCCATGACATGAGTCATGGCCTTGAGAAGCATCACCAGGAATGACATTGTCTCGGCTCCGAAGGGAAGCGTAGTTTCAAGGCCGAACTCCTAAGGAGGAAAACGAGAGGGGGAAGACAAGAGGCGCGGAGACTCCCAATGCGAGAGAACAGGAAAACAGAGATGATGGGACTTACTGGAATGCGCTCAGCTCAGCAAAGGGAGAGTATCTTGCATCAGTTGATGCAGGCTTTCATTCTCAGCTGCAACCCTATGTATATGTAGATCGGTTGTCTCAAAAAGTCGGTAGTCCACGTCAAGAGGTCGGCTGTTGGAGACAATAGAGTCCTGCTCCTCGGGAGATTAAATAGAAGACCTGACGCAGGGCTCGGAAGGTCGAGGTTTGTTGAGACCGTTTTCCAGTGCCGAATAATTCAGAGGAAAGGGCAGGGCTGCACTGATAGTAGTTGCGAGGGATCTGCTCGCTTGATATGGGTTTTTGGATGTTGGATGAAGATGCTTTGCTCACGGTTCCTCCTCCTGTCCACACCCTCAAGACGCGCACTCAATCACCGTTGTCTACCTAGGCTGACCCCTTCACGGCACCCAATGAGCGACCCTGGTAGATGTGCGGCGGAAATGGTCTGCAGAGGATCGTTGTGCACAAGCCCTGAAGCTCCAGGTTACCCATTTAAGCTTGAGAACAAATACCACCCTCGCCACGAGTTTGCTGTTGAGCTAGACCATGCCAGGGCCAAAAAGTTTCCTTGTTCCAACTTCACTGTTGCGTGGATCAAGAATAAAGAACAGTGGATTACAATGGTACACCTAGTCTTTGAGGAGAAGCTTATGTCTTCCTGGTGTGCAGGTTGAGAGATAAAAGCCTTGTGCTGTTCAATGCTGATCTTACTCCTCTGGCTTGTTCTCTGTTGATGCTGCCTGTCTGTCTGTCTTGCGACGCGTGTGCCCTCAAATCTGAACTTCCCTCTCTTCGACACGTTCTCATCCGCAAATTGATGCGCATCGATTTCTTTTCTTTTTCGACTCAAGGACGAAAAAGGAAAGAAAGTAAACCCCTCAACCAGAAACAGAGCAACGACCTTCAAGGGAAAGATTGACGTCTCATCCCAACTAGTGCAGGAAAGATTAAAAAACGCAAAAGAAAAAGGCAGAAAAAAAGCTGGACCCTGTCAAAAACCGTTGGAGACACACAACATTGGCCAGCTTCCATGTGACATCTCTCTGACCCAAGTCCAGACAAACTTAGCGCTGCACAAACTCAGTATGGAATGAACTCCAACTTCAACATAGTTCGACTGGCAGCTTGATTGGTGAATTGTTCTATACTCCATACAGAACATTACTGTTGAAGTCAGCTGTCCTAGTGTGTGAACACCCGACGAACGGCAGAGTGCAGCAAGACCGAATAAGATGGTACTAGAACCGATTCGCGGCGATCATTGCCCCGGGAATCCGTGCAGACCCCAGTCCCATGATGGGGATTGCCGATAATACTACTGAGCTTGGGCAGATGCAGTTAGCCAATAGCTCTTATGGTCGACGACGAAGGGTCGATGTGCGCCATCTAGCCATACCGTGCCAGGTAGATGATCCCAAGGGGGAAAAAAAAGAAGCCATGTTCAAGAGATGCCGCCTCTTTACGATTACTTCCCTCGCAATCTTCGAATATTCTCATGGCACGAGCAACAGCGATTCTTGCATGAATAGAGGGCGATCGTCAGATTTCGATCCAACGGTCGATTTTGAATACCCTAACCCCGTGGTGGTTGTCCGCTCACCGACATAGCCTGAGAGAGCCATGACTTCAGATATGCAGCCTGTATAAACTGCATTGGCATGGTTAATATGCCTCTTTTGATTCGTGTGGATATTTCGACCGAATCGCATGCACTTCAGCGACAACGACCCCTTTCCAGTCTTACCGATTCTCGGTGTGGAGCGTACATGTGCTGCGCACAGCATGTTTTCCAGAATCGATTAGGCCCACTGCCAGGTAAGACAGCCTAAGTGACTTCACTGGATCTGGAAAGGAATGAGGTTTGCGGGAGTGGGAGGCTTTTTCTTTTTTTTTTTCCCCATCTGGATATTTTGGTCAATGTTTTCTTATTTCTTCCCCTCTCTCGCGTTCCCCCTCTTTCCTCCTAATGGGAGAGGTTTTCTGTGGCTGGATGATCGGCCAGGCCTGCAGGAAGCTAGTTGGTCCAGATGTGATATGCACGGTGCTGAAATAAGCCGCCAAGAAGAAATCATTGGTAGTGTCCGAGTGAGATTTTCCCCTCGAAGCCAGTCATTGAAGGACTGTAAATTCTGGGTACAGAGTCAGTCACTAGTGGAGGATGGATGTCGTGCAGGATGTGCCCGCGGGATGCGGCGCGATTCCCATAGTAACCTTGACCAGGGGGTGGGGGTAGGGGGGTCGAGAGTCAAGGACTCAAGACAATACTGGGACGTGAAGGACGTTGCATTTCAAGCCAGGGTTAAAACTGACTTAAAGGGCTGGGCCCGCTGATTGAAATAATGATCTATCGATGGATCCATGGTTGAAAGGAGATACGGGTATGATCTCACGCGCGTCTCAGAATGAGAATGAGATCTCTCTACTAATAGAGAGAAATCGAGAACTCTGCCAATGCCCATCTACAAATCCACTGAGATCTTCAGGACAAACAATTGGACCTGGTGATTGCAGGGATGCATTTTCCATAATCCTGATCGCGGATATAAAAGCAAGAACTGAACAGTTGTGGGAGGCTAAACCGAACCCGGCACAATCACATTACACTGGAGATGGATGTATAGGGACCGACCGTACTAACTGGAAGTTACTGAGTAGTCCCAGCCGTACTTTAGTCTATCAATTAATTCAATCAACCAACTACTGGGTGACTGGGCCATGGGCAAATCCTCTTAGTGCCGGGAGGGATCATGGCACGTGCAGGATATTGCTGGAAAGGGATTAGCGTCATGTCGGCGGGTACCTTCTCAGTTACAACCATTGATTGTTATTATTGCACCAACGACCAACAACCGATTCGGTCGTCCGTCTCCTCCACCATTTTTCCTCTTTTATGGCTGATCATGAAAGTCAGCGCCAGTGCGGTGTCATCTTTCTTTATCAGAGCAGGAATTGATCTCTGTTGATCCTGGTAACGATGGAACGATAGAACAAAAGCCGGGTACCGACGACGCCCCGAACATCTCCTTCCTCTGCTACTCCGTACTTTACCAAGAGTATGGCTGACAGGGCTGTGTCTACCTAAGCAACAAACCTTAAAAACTTCGCATTTGTTCCAATTACGGAGTACTTGGTCAAGACTTCATGGGCTCCTAGCTAATTTCCAGTGCACCAGCTCGCGGATCAGAAAGGCCAGTCCCAACGGAGTCATCATTACGTTGGCCGATGGACATAACATACCGTCTTTCAAGGCTTTTGTTCGTTCTCTTTTCTCTTGTTCGACTGGAGTCCAGTCCCGAAATACTTGGATAGAGGACGCGGTCCGTTCATTCATGGCCGTCTCTACTTTAAGGTTCGAACAAGGCTCTATTGAAGGCCCAGCTCTCTAACCTAGGTGGGATTGTGTTGGACCTGTCTCAGAAGTAGCATCGCTACCAAATTACGCCCACTGGTGCCTTTCCGACCAATGCACTGCTCTGTTCCTTCACAATTAGAGCGCGATCCATTCCTTTGCCTGCTGACTTTTACCCGTGCTAGTGGCTGATACGTTCCCGATGCAGCCTCCTGTGCAACCACAGGATAATTACAGTAAATTTTCGAATCCAGGCTGGGGCAAAGAAGCCTGTCCTGACATGTTTTGGGCTGCAGACGGCCGATATTACGGTTTGGACTATCAAAAAAGCCCCGCTAGGCCGTCGTCTTGCTGTTCGAAGCAGCTGCACCTGAGGCGAGTCCAGAACATTCGGCTTTAATCTCCGGGATCCTCGATAAACTTTACAATTGAATGAATCCTTGACAGGATCCTGCTCTATTACCTGAGCTGTTATGCGGATTACAATCATCACTCTGCATATTAGCCCTTCTTCGGATCATTCTTACCGGGCAGCCGGTTCTGGCAGATGTAGCCTTCCGAGAGTATCCGGTTCTATAGCTCAATTCAAGCTGTAGCAGCTTTCTTCAGTGGTCGAGCTGATCTGCGGTTGAGCATTACCAGAGGAAATTTACCGTGACGGACGCACAGTTACTACTACCGCGCGTGTTCTAGGCAGGAGCATCGTTGGTTTCTTCGAGTGCGTCGGGTCCGAGGGTAAACCGGTTCTTCCCGGTCCGCTTGTGATTTGCCCGGTTCAACTGAAGAGCTAAATTACATAGCGACCTCAGCACAATCGGGTGTCCTTGCGTCCATGCTACTGATCTCTAGAAACAATTCAAAGGAATCAGGTCACTATTGCTCATTCTTGGATGTCGCGCATCTGGAGCCAAGGCATGTAGACAAACCCCTTTTTTACAGCTCTGTCCTGGCCGTGTCCCTACTCCTGGCATTTCCTGGCAAACCTCTTTGATCCGAATCGTTCTTCTCATATCTGACGATGCTGCGGCTAATACCCTGTCAAGGTAATTCGGCATTTGTACCGGAAACCCAAGTTGGTGCTGTTATTCCTTATTCCTCATAGCTGTCTTCGTTGGTCGGGTTGCTATCAAATCTGGCTTGTTTGTGTGACTCGACGGGATCAGGATCAATTGCTGCCTGGAAATGTTAGTCTGGGTCTTTTTTTTACGCTCACAGAGAAGACTGTCTTTCGAGGTCAACGCGAGCACCAACTCTAAGTGCCGGCCCATAATTGGAAATCCTGCAGGAGACGCCAGGTTTGGCCGGGGAATTCACCCTATCACGCCCATCCACTCAATCCGATCGGACGCTCGAGCGGTAGAGTATAGCCTTGGAGTCTCAGCAGCAACGAACAGGGCCATAGGACCGACGCTGATCGACGCCTTCGAGACATTTGCTCGAGGGAATACGAACCAGAAAAAAGCCGAGAAGGTATGATGCCTGCTGGCCCTCAGCCATGGGATCTGCTTCTTCGACCGAGTCGAACCGGATAGGACGGTCGTTATACTTGATTGAGTAAGGCTGGCGTAGGTGACGTTGATGAGAGTGGCGTGCAAGGCGCCCATTTGGCGAGAAGGATATGCTGAATCCCGTGGGGAATCGGCTCTTCCAGTGAATGGTCAGCGCCAGCTCAGTTGTCTCTCGTGGGTGACACAGATGGGAGCTCGCAATGGTGCTCAGGAGGAGAGCATGACAACAGTTGACGGAATCACTCGCAGGGCGATACACAAGACCATTGTTGACAGAGCTATCCAACACCGTGTCCATGCAATGTAACCAATGTCGAACGGAGTCAGCACACCATCCACATACCTTCCGAGCCATAGCCATTGGTGCAATTGCGAAGGTAGATTCTATACATCTCCATCATGCTGATTAGGCACGACGCCACGCCCTGAAAAAAAGGCATTGGCTTATCTGAGTGGCAGACGGCTTAGGCGGAGGTCATCATGCACTGATAATGATACTTGTTCGTCTGGTCATGCTTACACTCCTGGGCGTGAAGATCCACCAATTCAGACGTGGCATAACCCCGATCTTGCCACTGAGGAGCGCCTTATCCTGCGGCATCTACCAGAGAGCTGTGATTACAAGGGATTCTTGCAGAGACTTAGCGGGTTGGCGTGCTTGAAGCAGATGGGGGAGGGGCAGCGCTAATCTCAGAAGCTCCTGAGTATTATTGATCCTCCTTTGCCATCCGACCTAACCCGCAGGCCATTTCTCAGCCTGACTGAAGCTTGTATACGGCAAGCATATCCTTGACACACTGACTTCAATAGTCTGTTCGCCGCAGCCTGTCAGCGCCCATCCGCCACCTCTTCTGACTGTCTGGGCCTATAAACATTCTCCCGGCCCTTCTGACCGATTACTGGGCTAGAATCGCCCCTCCCCCTCCCCCTTTCTGGCCCCGTCCACGGGTCCTTTTCGGAGTTCTTCATGGGCGTAGTGGAAGAACAGTTGGCAATGATGTAAAATAACTTATCGGACAAAGTCCCATAAGCAACTGCTGCGCAGTGGACCGGGGGTGAGGCCGAGGAGGAGGGAAATGAATGTATCTACGAAGACTAACAGTCCTGCCGGAGAGGCATTTGCGGAGGTTGATAGAAGGGATAGAGATATCTTGGGCGCCCCCCCCCCCGCACCCCCCTCCAAAAAAAAAGGCCCCCCCCCCCCCCCCCCCCCCCTCCCTTTCACTGCTTGCGACTGTCTACTACTACGTCCACATGATTATAAGGGCCACGTCGAACCAGATTTTCTATCATTGGGAAATGCCTACAAGCCCACGCTAACCCTGAATGCAACGTGATTTCGTCTCAGAACCCAGTCAAAAAGAGCACTTTTCTTAATGCAGAGCAAAACCTCGCCTCCTTCGAACCATCCAAGGAAGAAAGAGGAAGAAAACTCAACCAAGCTAAGCGGGGGGGAAGAGGGCCATCAAGCAAGGAAGCCAGCCAAATGACCAGTCACAAGGAAGAGATTATCAAAACCAAACCCCATGACATGAAACCATGCAAAGATATCAAGAAAGCGGAGAAGAAGAGGAGGATTGGGACGAAGAATGACTGAAAAAAGAGACAACTGCTTGCTTTTTTTCTTCTTTCCCTTGCTTTTTGTAAAGACCTCGACCAAATGTGCGCACAACAACACATATGAATATATGTACGCAAGAAAGCTTAGCAGAGAAAAATCGACACTTTGGAATCCTTTTTCAGTATTCATCATTATCGATCGGATCATACAATACAAAGAAAAAGAAGTAGTAGTTGAGGGATCCTTGAAGTCATCATGAAGGAACCCCGCTTCTTGACGGAAAGCGGCCAAGGTGTCGTGAACCGGAAATAAGATGGGAATGGGTTTGAAAGGGGGATGGTGCGAGAGTTTGGAGGATGAAACAACGAGGTAGAAGGAATCTAAGTAGCCCGCTTGGCGAACTCGACGCGCAAAATAAGGTGGCGGTAACCGACTGTGTAGAAGAGTAGAAGGGTTAGTTTTTGTTGTTTTTGGGGGGGGGAGAAGAAAAAGCTTACAGCCATCCATTTTCTCGCAGGCACGGGCAGCATCGCTGCGGTCCGCGAAGCTGATGAAGGCGAAACCCTTGGCTCTCTGGGTCTCCCGGTCTCTGGCCAAGAAGACTCTGGTAACACGACCGAAGCGTTCGAACAGATCCCGCAACTCGCCTTCCTCTGCCAACTCGCTGACCTATTGCAGTTGTTAGTTTTGGGGGTTTGGAAATGAGGTGCGAACAGCTCCCCCCTTTCCTGGTTCTTCTCTTCCGCGGGAGGTGAGAACTCCCTTAGGGGATTGCGTGAGTAGGTGTGTATGTGTATGCATCCCATCGTCAACACACTGAGACACTATACCATACACCACCACACACAATTTTCCCCACCCAGCCCCGCAGAAAGAGAGAGGCAGAGGGGAAGAGTAGTAGAGCCAAAACCAAGAAACACACTTACGTTCGTAACTCTCAAAGTCGCCAGGTCGTCCTTCTCGAACTTGCCAGCCATGCGCTCGCCGCCGCCGGCCGCACCCTTTCGTAGATGAGGAGGCACGTAGCTGCCGGAGGTAGCGCCCAGGCCGCCGGCGGCGGCGGCCCCCTCGTCGGCGCCGCCCTCGACGCCACCGGCACCGCCGGCGGGCTCGTCGACGGGGGCCATGGTGTCCTTGAAGGGACAGCGCGCGGTGAAGTGCTCGCCGCTGCAGATACGGCACTTGACCTTCTTGTCCTTGAGCTGGTCCTTCATGCTGCCCTTCTCCGGGTTCTTCTCCTCTTCCTGGGCCTGGATCTTCCAGTTGATGCTGGGGCGGAAGGCGATGTTCTCACCGACCGAGGTGGTGTCGAAGGACGGACCGGGGGCGTGGCCCTTCTCCAGGCCGAACTTGGCCCAGCTGCGGCGCTCGGCGACCTGGGGGTTGACGTGTTCCCGCACCACGGTGGTCTTGATGCGGCGGGTGACCTTCACTTTCTTGCCTTCGTCGTTGAAGCGGTACGAGACCACGGTCTTGGTGCCATCTTTGTTCGTCGTGATCTGCTGTGCGGGGAGGGCGGAGGGGTCGTCAAACTCCTCGTCGTCGGCCCAGTCGGCGCGGCTGGAGAGAAAAAAAATATGGTCAGATAAATGGGTTTTATCGAAAGAAGATTTTCGATTTGCGGTCGACGAAAATGAGGCTGGGGGCTTCGAAGTTGCTTACTTTCCTAGCTTAGACATTGTGGGTGGTATGTGTGATGAAGAAGGAGGGGGTGTGTATGCCACTTGGGTTGCTAGTTTTGCTGGATTTCACAATGAAAGGCGAATGAATCCGTTGTGGATTTGTTCGCGGCGCGGCAATTTGCTCGTGGCGCAGCCTGCCGTGGCTGGTGCTTCTCTATAGTCACGTGAGAGATGTCGCTTGGAGAGGGGAAGCATACGAACCATCGTATGAGTTAATCAACACAAGATACTCCTTTTCTAGAACAATTGAACCTTAGTTTGACTGCTCCTACTGTGAGTTATCTCTTAGCTTGATTTAGTCGCGATTGGCTACAATTTCAGATAGACATGTCCTGGTGAAGCAACTACAGCCAGCCTCGACGATATACTAGAGTAATGTTGCAGACGTGTCAAAAGCTGACGAGCTTTGAAGGGAAAAGTACGTGGTGGGTGATATATGAAAACTCCAAAAAATTGACGACCTCGTCTTACCAGGAGAGATATTGAATCGTCGACACATCTGCCGTGGTTGTGGTATATAGGGACATGCCCACTGCGAACTCCCTGAACAGCCCTCCACCATCGACGCATCTCTATACAGATGTTCTGGGGTTGCCTCCATCGCCAGATTGAGATACTTCGCATTTAGCACTGTCTGAATAATGGGCTATGCTGGCTCTGTTCCAGCTACAATGACAAATTGCATGCTCGTCGTAGAGTCAAAGGCACCGGGAGAAACCATCGAATATCGATCACTATATCAAGTCATTCTGCACGGCCTGGAAGAGGCATACCGGGCAAGTAGTCGTCGTTGATGTTCTACCATTCGCAAGCTTCAATCTGATCTGGAGCATACTCAGTGTAGCTGACCCAGGATTTAGTGGTTACGACGATGGTTTGCTTCGCCCAGCAATCCGAGTTGGAAAGCGGCAATCGGTGTCTACACATCATGTGTCAGGAACGGCATTGCTAGACAATGATAACAACATTAGGTAAATTCAGTCTCGGAGCAGGAACTTTCATGACGACTTCATTCGTATTCGACATCCCGGCTCATCTGCACGGGAGTTATTAGAATCAACAATAATATCTATGTACAAAATACCAGCTAGCATGACGGAAGCCGTCTGGTTCCACTTGGGAACCACCATAGACAAGCTGATTCCTCTTAACAGACATGAACAAAAATGACGATAACCTATTCCCAAGAAAACCCATTCCCAAATTGTTGTATATGAAAAGACAGTAAGAAAGTTGCACGCATTTACCGACCAAACTTTTTCAGCTCGATAGGTCTGACGATAGCGTGCACGACGAACGAAAACAAGATGGCCAGTTCGAAACCGATATCACCGCCATGCGAGCGCTTGGCGATGGGTCCAACGAACCAGGTCTCACTCATACCGGTGACCATGCCGACGACGCCGAAGGCGAAAGAGATGCAAGCCGCGAAGCCGTAGGGAAGCTTCTCGGGCTTGTCGTAGTGCTCAGGGCGGTATCCACCGAAGCCACGACGAACGATGAAGTGGTCGGCGATAGCAATACCGGAGTAGATGGCCAGCCAATAGGCGATGAAGTCCATCAGGTTCTCAAGAACTTCCTCGAAGTGGGAGTATCCAGGGATAGCAACGGCCACGGAGACGCATGAGGCCAGGAACACCCAGATGAACCGAGGGACTTTCTGAGTCTGGTGACTCAGGACCTGAAGAGTGAGAGAGACGGAGTAAATGTTGGGACAGTTGTTGGCGATGATGGAGAGGGCGAGGATGACCAGACAGAACTTGCCGAATCCGCCGAGAGGTTCCACGATAGCCCAGATGATGCCTCCGTTTCCGGATTGCGCATAACCAGTTGCGTACTTGTTGTTTCCATCGTTGACCATGGCAGCAGTAGCGACAGCAATGCCCAAGAATTGAGTGAAGAGGAGAGGAGGGATCAAGCCACCAAAAGCAGCCAGGAAAACCTTGCGGCGGCTGCGGTCCGAAGGCTGATAAACGGTATAATCAGCGGCATAACTGGTCCATCCGGTAGCGAAACCATAGACAGTTGCACCGTATGACAGGACAGAGCCAATCTCAGCAGCGCCAGTTCCCATGGGAATGTTCCAGAAATCTCCAGAGTGAGCAAACATGCCGAAGACAATCATGAAAACGATAAAGGTAGGAATCCAACTGTAGAACTCATACAAGTGAACGACCTTGTATCCGGCGAAAGTGACGAAGAGGGTGCAGACGGCGATGATCAAAATGCCCGCAAACCCAGGGACGTCACTGTTGACTGCATTGAGCAATTGGGCGCCGACGATGGAGTTGGCCGCAGACCAACCCAGGCAGGACAAGACATTCAGAAGAGCGACTGCGCGGAAAATGGTCAGCACGCCGTGTTTGAAGATCAGAGACGAGGGGTTCTTACTGAATCTTGTCGGCCAGTACCCGAACCAGAATCTGGATAGGACCATCTGACGGAGACCGAAAGCAGGGCCGAAGCAAGAGAACCAGCAGACAGTCAGGACACCGATCAGGTTGAAGAAGAGGCAGACGAGGATGGAGTCGACAAAGCCAAGTCCGAAGCTCTCAGGTCCCAGAATACCGATAGCAAACGAACTAACCACCATGTTGGCTGCCAGCCACTGCGAGGGGTCAGTTTGGGAGGCGGTCTTGTGAGCACCGGCGGAGAGCCAGCAAGACAAAAGCATAATGCAGTAAACTAGGTACACACCATGCTGCTGATGTTGAAGTACGAGGTATCCGTCCGTTCGTTCTCGGGGACACGCTCGACACCTCGTTGTTCAATGTTGAACTTCCCAGCCAGCCGCTGAAGCTTTGCGTAGACCGAGTTGCCGTACATAAAGCTTTCCCCAGGGACAGCGCCATCGCTGCTGTCATCCATAGGCGCCTTGGCCACCTGGGGAGCCTTTTCAAGGTCCCGTTCCGAGTCGATACCACCGAACATGATGTTAATGCGTATATCTCAACGGCGTGTAGGATTGTTTGGTTGAATGGGTTGAGTACTAAAGACTCGAAGTTGCTGGGGATTGGTATATACAAGAGCTTGGAAAGCTCGAGTATTGAGTATAAACTCAAGGGGGGAGGGGGAGGGACGAGGAAAGACGAAACGACGACCACATCTTTCTTTCTTTCTTCTTTCTTTCTCTGTTGGAGGGGTGGGATTAGAGCGTCTAATAAGTGATTTTCTGCGGAGGCATGGCGAATAATTTCTTACCCACCACACACACACACAGTTACGCCCACACCAGTCCGAGACGAGCGAAGGCCCACCGGATCCAGATCGATGTAATGATCGCTTCCGAGTCGGAATACCGCCGCGACCGCGTAACTCAAAACAGAAACGGGAGAAAAAAGATTAGGGGAAAAAAAAAAAAAAAAAGAAAGACCTGCCCGTGGATTCAGGTTCAGTGTCGCGTGTTGCAAGTGAGAGCCCGTGGTATGGAAAACGGTGCACCGGTTTCGAGAAGAGGTGGAAATGCCCAGTGTAGTAGTGCCCCACCAAACCAAATGGGTCTTGGTTGAGCCCTAGTGCGCACAAGCTTATGCCTTGTCCCAATCATGCCGTGTAATTCTCAGCCACAAACTCTTTCATTGGATGGAAGGTCGACTTAAGCACCACATGGATTACAGAATTCAACAGCCCTCGTGGCGGGATTGGCCCGCAAAACTCTGCTACACAGTGGGGTCTGTGGCAAGGAGTTCCACCCCTTGATAAGACCTCGTCTGGTGATAGGCAATAAGGCACACTATCTGGCCTTTAACCCTGAGTGATTTGATAATGATAACAGTCCGTTATGTATTGGTGTTAGTTGCTTGTTCGTACATACAGGTCAGGTACCGTCAGGTCCAGATGAGAGGAGGCCAAACCAGGGCTTCATTGAAGCCGGTCCTTCCTCTCGCTGCCAAATTGCCCTCCAGTCCTTATCTGTTGCCCTCTATCCATATCAGCCTTGCCTCTCTCTGTCTTTATCTTCTCCTACATCAGACATGGTGAGCATCTGCTTCATGCTGATATCATGCTTCTCAGTTTTCGGCCATCGCCGATGTGTCTTGACTACTCTCCGGGGTGGTCATTCTTGCCACTCACTCACGCACTTATCCTCAGTGACTTGACTAATGGACCTCTGCAATACAAAAATACGCTGGTCCAACGCATGGCTTGTGCTAGTAAGACTAGACATGTCCGTCGTCAGACTATGCCCGCGGCTCCATGCGTTTGCGACAGGGATCTGGAGTAGTGGGCAAACCCCCTCATTGAGGGTGTCCAGCATTCTCTAGTCCTTCCGTTCCAGTGCATGGCCCTCACGGCACCATCCTATCTCTTCCCCAGACTCTGCGATTACCCCACGTCTTCGGGAACCTACGCGCTTGCGGCCTCTCTATGTGACAGGTCGCGGGGATCGCCGTCATCCATCGTTATCAGATAGCGAAGCTTCAGACAAGCAATAGCACCAAGAGATGCGTGCGACTTGGCGCATTCCCCCCCCCGGTTCTTCGACGCTGCTTTATTGGAACGTGGCGGTTCAATCTGCAGCTGACCACGCTTATGAGTGATTGGTCCCCTGCAGCATGAGATAAGAACTTAGGAACTTAGTAGGTAGTAGTGCTGCGACCTCACCCGTCCAGGCAGTGATATTGCCCGGGGTCAGCCATTGCCTGATACCAGTGTTTAGCGCAAGGGTTATTAGATTGCTGCCAGCTCAGCTCCAAGGACACGACTAAATAACTGCATTGTCCTTTCTAGACATGACCTGCCTGGTTCACCCTCCTGCGATTAATTTATCCCAGAGTTGGCGATTTTTGCACCAAAGCAGATGAGCAAGACAAAGGAGGTTTTGAATGCACCTCGACCGCGATCTCCTATAGGAATGTCGACATAGTCAGCTCGGAAGGGACAGATCTTGGAGTTGGTTGGATATCGCAACATGGCAATTTCCGTCCCCTGCTCAGCGGCATCTAGCGTCTGGAGGTCTGTCCCCTATGAGTATAGCATTCCGAACCAATTTATCAATCCGTACGATAGCGTTACACCTCCTCCTCCTCCTCCACCTCCTCTTCTCTGGTAGCTTTGGTGTCTCTATCGTGCTCTGTACACAGTAAGTCTTTAAACCGTCATCAACCATGCGATTCAGGTACCGCACTGTACCCGTACCGTCGAGCATTAACATGTGGATCTCTACGAATTTCGCAACTCCACCAGTTTCCAGTGCAAGAAAAACAACCCCACTCCGCTGCCTCCGGCCTCCCGTAATCTTCCTAGCTTTTTTGCCTCCAATCGCCCAGACCAGCGTAATGATGACTCGAGAGTCGAAACTGTCGGCTTCTGTCACCTTCCGGCCCTTTGAGACGCCTGGCAATTTCGATGCTCCCCTTCGCCTCTTTTAATCTAAGTATGGGGAACCCTCTCAGGGCCACCGTCATGAGTCGCGTCGATCATCCTCTCCGCTCAGGATGTGCAAGCTGTGCATAAGACATCAGTCGAGGATGTTACCCAAATTGAATAGCTCACCACCCGTGCTTGCATTTGGTGTTTATCACTGCTTCTACGTACACCAGAACGCGAATTTTTAGATATTTTCCGATGAACCCAAGCCACTTCCTTCCTTTCGCGACAATTGTATACGACCGGTGTTAGGAAGAAAACGCCTTGCGGGAATTATCCATTGTATCCAGCAAAGCCAAGCCCACCCAAGGCAACCGAAACTTCGGTAGCGGCGCCTCGTTTTACTATTGGTGCGAGCTTGCTTGCTGTCGGAGCTGCCATTCTAAAAAGAGCAAGCATGAAGGGAGCACAAAAGGCATCAGGGCCCGGACATGCCGTACTGTATTAAGAGCTACTGATGCAATCCACAATTGAACCAGGCACCAGGATAAACTGCAGGTCGTTGTCGTGTTCTTGGTGCCGCGCGACATTGGGATTTCTCGACTCACGCTTCAGAGGACAATTTGCGGAGTGCATGGAGGCGTTGGTTGGCCTTGCCATGATCGAGTTCTTGATATGGATTCTTCCCCCAGCCATTCCATGATGCCCACTTCTACGAACAGAAGAGGAAGAAAAAACATCTGGACCCGCCTTAAGGTCCATCTAAACCTCCTCCAAGTCCCCGTTTTAGCCTTGGAGATAAATTTTCTTTCTTGCTTCTTTTCCCGAGAGAAAACTCTCATCAGGCTTGGCGGGCGCGCGTGACAGCACAGCGCGCGCGCGGGTCTGAACAGTTTGACCACTGCACCACAATCCTGTGCCCTCTTCGGCTCGGGTTCCCGAGCAAACTTGAAGACCCGAGGTTCTCATTCGTGTGCATAGCATCTGGTCCGTCCTATCACTTCCATTCAATTGAGTCATGGTTCCCCTCCCTCAGCTGAAATGAACCTCTCATCATGGAGGATGTGAGAGCTTTTTTCTCTTCCACTGGAGGATTTCCTCTCTTTCCGCTCCGTTAGTCAGCGGGTACTTTGCCGAGCCGATGAACGAACAGAACTAGACCCGAACCGCTGGCACTGGATCTAAATTCTTCTTCTGAGCTCAGTCATTCTGTACCTTAGATTCGGGGTAGCTGTGATTGGGCTGACTAGGCGGTTGGTGGAAGATTTTTGACATGCTATACCAACTACTGTATCGCACATAGTACAGTACCATCAATACCCTCAACAATACGGAATACGGGTGCACGCGAGGTGGCCTATCGGCAGATGCAGGGATTGTTGCGTGGTCGTGTAGCATTCATTACCTAGTCTGATTTGGGGTTTCCCTTTCATTGAAATTGCACGAGGGACGAGGCTTTTCCATCGACGCGGTGGGTAATCCGCATGGAGAGACTTCCGTGGACCGTGACAGCAAGGAGACATCCCGGTTAGTGTCGGCTGTAAGCCCTCTAACTGGCGAACTGCAGCCGCGTCGCTGTCTCCTTCGATGTAGGGCAATAAGATGGCGTCAACGGCGTGGGTTAGAGTCAAATAGCTTCATGGTATCCCTGTAGCGCCAGCTCATCAATGCGAGATATTATTTCAGAATCACTAATGGATATTTGTAATGACTGTATCCGCCGCGCATATTGACAGATCTGGGGGCCGATGTCCGATCCCGTGCATCTGAAATATAACTGCGTACTATACCTTGATTATATAGATAGATTGACCTTCTGCTTGACCCTTAATACCTGAACCCTCCACAATATCTACTTTGTACAAACTCAAATCACACTCTAACATTCGGCTGTGTCAACTACGCACTATCCATGTAACAACAACCCATCCATCGAGTATGTTCCTGTAAACCCAACACCTAGCAATATTAAAATCTCAAACCCGGGATCTCATTTTCCCCTGCACCCCCGATATCGTTCCTGGAATCATACCACATCCAGGCTAGTCTCCTCCCAGAAAGCTAAATCCGAAGAGCCATTCCTCAATGAGTACACTGTCTCCGACTCCTCCGAGCAAACTCTAAAGCTTAACACCGACATTGACTTTTTGCCTGGCCGAAGGAATGTATCCGAGGCGTGTGCCGCTTCCGCGAGCTTGGCACGGTTTCGTGTTAACGCGTGAAAGTACGTCCTCTCATCCTTGTCAGTCGCCCCCCTTTTTCGTGTGCAACAAATTCTCGTTTTCATCCATGTAGATGATTTGAAATATCGGGGCATGTACAGTACATGGTCACCGGAGATCGGGGCGATACCCCCCGTCCTTTTCCCGTTCCCGGTCTGACTGCCTAACTAATCGATGTCTTTTTGCTTGTCACGTTCGTGGGATCGCATCGGCGTTATTCTTCCTAGAAGAGTGTCTGGTCCGTGTGGGCTTGCTTCGGTAGGGTCTGTACTTGGTCAATTGGTTTTCTGCTTTCGATACTCGTGTCCGCGGATTCATGCGCTGGGCATCGACCGGCTGCTTGAGTGGCTGTCGAGCGGCTATGAGCCAGGGTGGCTCTGGGTGTTGTAGCCGTACAGTACCTCGTGAACAAACCCTGGAGAGAACGTACCATCAATGCCATTGCAAGCCTGCCTTAGATGGTGACCGCGTGAGTAACGAGGATACTACGTGTCAACGCTCGATTTGAAGGCAAGACATATCATATTGGGTTCGACCTGGTCCCAAGGATGAGGTAGACTGCCAAAGAGCCCGTCCCAAGCCTTCATGGCAAGAACTCCCTGTTGCCAGGATCTCTCAGCACCCCAGTGTAAGGCGTGGCCCACGCCGCCGTGACTTCCTGCACACTTCTTAGCATAAACCTCTCCGATGGTATGTGACATGGATCGACTAGCCCGAGGCGGTGCCAGTAACTACCGCATACACGGCCCAGGAAGGCCGATCTCCTGCCACGGGCCGTCGCGAGCACTAAGGTAACCGACCGTACTGTGTCATGGCCCCGGGGACACCGCAACAGCGAGGATGCGGATGCCTACCCGCAGTTCCAGTTCCATTCGAACCCTGAAAAGAGAGTAGTGAGCGATCGCTAGGCCCCAAAACCTGATGCGGTCCAGCCTATTTACTCCTCGTCATGCTCTACCTCAGAGCCAGGCGCCTGTTTGTGTGTGTCAGCCATGAGGCTAGGGAGCATCGTGCGTGTATAGATACATGAAGACTACTCGTCGGGTACAGTGCATCGCAGAGAGCACTGCACTAGAGTGTTTCCTCAGCCTATCATATATCGCTCAGCTTGCAGGTCAGCCTAGGATAGGGCTGCATATTCCGCCAGGCTGCTGATCAGCGGCATTCTACATCTCTTCACCCCTGGCGCATTCCTGGGCAAACCGTGCCAAATCGGTGGAAAGCACATGTTCTGCAGGTTCGGGCTCGTTGTCTGTTCTGTCTCTGAAACCGCCAGTGCAGATGATTAGACGGTCCGCAGCGAGGGGAGCCGTCAAGCTGTGACTCTCGAAGTGACTCACGCCACCCACGCATGCCAGGGTCTGCAAACTATACAACGATATCGTTATTCGAACCGCAAGCGAGTCTCCGTGTGTGAAGAATCACTTTGGGCGCCGAATACAAGATCTTGAGCGTCAAGATCCTTCGAGAGATTTCATTCTTCCTGCCATCGCCATGGCGGCTTGCGTCGTTGTGAGCATCGGTGCCTACTGTACACATCAGTTAATGCCCGTCTACGCGTCGCACTGCCATTCTTTGACCGCAAAAGCGTACGTTTGGCGAGATTATTCTGTGGTTGTGAAGAGGTTAGTTGATGTACTGTACGCTTGAAGAAGGCAGCGGTCATGATCCTGTTATGGGCTGAGTTGATGGATCTGAAGTTCCGAGGGAGCCCGGCAGTGGTAGCTTAGGTGCTTGTATGGCTGCTTGGTGTGTTTGCCGACAGAAGCCAAATGTTGCTCATGGACATTCCCTAGGTTAGTACCAGTGTTGGCCTTGACGCTGAACGTGACACAGAAGTAACATGCTGAACAGGTGGAGACATAACATCATCTAGATAGGCGAGTCCGATAGCAGAGAAATTCGACAGGATTTTGTCACCATCAACGGCGCTGAGACCCTAGAGCACATTTCCAGCGGCTTCAAAATGACTATGGATCTGTTTTCATTAAGGGAAGAACACGTCAGTCTGGACAAGATGTGTTTGACGTACTAGCAAACAGTCATTAAGCAGTATCAATTGAAGCTATATCTAAGACTAGACCTCAGACAATTCGAGTAACCCAAAGGGTCATAACCAATAGCTATAATGTGTAGGATAGCATCGCCGAGGAACAAAAGAAAAGCGAAATGGCGCAGACCAAAGTTTTGAAAACGTATATAACATAGGTATCAGGCAAATTGGTATCTACAGTTTGGCAAGCATCTTGTGGCCGTTCTGCAACAAAGCAGCGGCATCCGTCACAAGCTCATCAACAATAGCCTTGGCGGATTTCTTCTCGTTGACGACAGCAGCAACCTTACCCATGAGATAAGGGCGCGCGTTCTCAAGCACCGAGTCATCAACGTCGTCGGGGAGGTTCTCCATGTCGTGCTCGACGGGGATGATACCCTTCGAGGTCAGCTGCTTGATCTCGTCCCGTCGGTTCTCCTCCCAGTTCTGGATGTATTCATTATTGCGGACGCGGAGCGGGCGACCCTAAGCCTCGTTAGCCACATGTCACTCAGAAGGTATAACTGTCAGAAGGCGGGTGTACCGTGAAGATGATGGTGCGAACGTTGTCCTCAAAGCCAGCGGTGCGAACAGCCTCCTGGTGAGCCTTGGGAGCACCGGCCTCTTCGGAGAGGATGAAGCGAGTACCAATCCAGACTCCCGAGGCACCCAGCATGAGCGCAGCAGCGACGGAGTTGCCGTTGTAGAGACCACCGGCAGCGACCACCTGCACAGGCTTGCCAGTCAAGGGGCTCTTCCGGCCCTGGCACAGCTTGGCCACCGTGGGGATGAGGATGGTCGTGGGAACATTGCCGGTGTGACCACCTCCTTCACCACCCTGAGCGCAAATGATATCGGCGCCGGCATCCAGGGCCTTCTGCACGTGCTTGGGGTGGCCGATCATGTTCATGTAGAGGATGCCGGCGCCGTGCAGCTTCTCGACAACATGCTTGGGGGGCACACCGACCGCCGAAACGAAAAGCTTTGCGCCACTCTCGATGATGATATCAATGAGCTCGTTGAGCTTGCCCTTGGTGTAATCGTAGCTAGCAAAAGAAAGGAATTAGCAACTTCAATTTTCTCCACAAGTCTACCGTGTCATACGATCCAGATGATCGGCAAATCACATGCGAAACTAGTGCTACTACTCACTTGGTCTTCCGAGCACTACCGCCAACCTGGGGAAGCAACAGGTCAACACCAAAGGGGGCGTTCTGATCCTTCAGGAAGCTCTTGAGTTCGGCGATCTGTTCGCGAAGCATGTCCGGGGTGTAGCCGATCCCCCCAAGGACTCCCAGACCACCGGCGTTGGTGACCGCTGCGGCCAACTTGGGCCCAGCGGCCACGTTCATTCCTGCCAGCAGGATGGGGTGGTTGATCTTCAAAAGATCAGTGAGGGTGGTACGGATTTGCTCTGTGCATTAAAGTGTGATGGTTAGCAGGGAGGGTCTTAAAAAAGGCGTTTGGGGGTACCACAGCTGTCACACATGTGACAGTGGTGGATTCTGGGGTAGGTAGCGACGGAAGCTTACGAGGAGAAGCCATGTTTGGGGGCTGGAAAGGACGGAGCTGCAAAGTGGGTATCAATAGATCAAGATAAGATGGATAGTTAAATGGGATGGAAGATGCTCAAGAGAAGTATTTCAAAGGATTTAAAAGAAGGCATCAGTGACCAGAGGTCATAAAGAAGGCAAACAAGGAGGGGAGGGAGAACCGAGGAGTGAGGATTACCCCGGGGGTTGTGCCTCGGTCCAGTCGAGATGGATGATCATGGATTAGACGGGGTACGGTTGGACGGACGGCTACCTACTCCCGCCTCGTCACACTTGACTGGCTACCGGACCCACAGTTCAGCCTCAGGCCATCAAGGGTCGTTGGCCATGGGCACATGATTCGTACATTGTGTTTGTTTGTGGAATGGACTGTGTACAATCAGCCTCAATTCAGCGTCATGAGCAGGCAGATACTGAGCACAATAGAATTCTACTATACTCCTACCTTTTCGTTTAGAGTTGCAAATACTGTATATACTATCAAACTAAATTCCCCCCGAAACTAAACAACTTTCTTTTTCTACCTGAAGTTGAATCTAGTAGTTGAGTGGCCTCAACTTGAATCCTCAGGCTACGCGCTGCTTCTACGTAGTAGTTTATGACCGTGCGCTGGCCCCGGTTAGCTGAGGAGAGGCAAAATGTGGAAATGCGGGGGGAGAGCGAGGCGGCGCCGCGGCAGGATTGCGCTGAGTGCCTCAGGCACAGACCATATCAAATCAGCTGACTGAGGGGCGCCAAAGTCTCGCTCGGGCTTCTCTCGCTTTGACGCATGACGTATTCCGCTCTCCCTCGCCCACGCATTCGCTTTCGCCGCTAATAATCTCTGCTGCATTCCGTCCTGGGCACCTGAAGAATGGCATATCGGTCCTCTTCCACTTGGTATCGCAATGCTGCCACCTTGAATACCGCCTTTCGGTCTTCCGGTTCACTGAGCCGGCTCAGTGGGGCTCCGAGCTGCTTGTCTCAATCATTCGGACGGCCGGGTGGAAGTGCTTATCCATCGAGTGCAGGCACACCGAAGAGGCAGGTCTATTTGCCAGTCAAAGTTGCCCGTTGTAACCAAATCTAACCTACGCTCCTCATAGAGAATTGTCTACATCTGGTATGAAGTCCCTTAGACCCACCCTCGCAGTCCAATGGCCTGTTGATGCTTGTTTCTAGAACCCCTTAGCGTCTACTGAACTTTTTTCCCTCTACATCGCAGCTTTCATAGCCCTAGCTAACGCCTGATTAGGACATGTACAATCTCAACCTTCTTTGGTGAGACGATCTCTTCTTGTAACAAGACCGAGGACACCCGGTTATGAAGGCTTAGGACCCAGACCTTTCATAAGACGGGTTTCAACTAGCCAACAGGCGCTGTTCAACGCCAGCATGGACGCCCATCAGCCCCCAATGCATCGCGCATTCATCGCCTTTGGGAGCAATGTAGGCGACCGCATCGAGATGATCGAGGCCGCCTGTCGTGAGATGGAGCGAGCCAGTATCCGGGTCAAGAGAACCAGCTCGCTCTTCGAGACAGCTCCCATGTACGTTCTCGACCAGGATCCATTCATCAATGGAGTGTGCGAGGTTTGTCTATCTCTCTCTGCTCAAACCCCCAAAAACAATGCCCACCGCAATGGTTCTTAACATCGATCTACAGGTAGAGACCAGCCTAAGCCCCATGGATCTCCTCGACACCCTGCAGTCCATTGAAATCGGGCTAGGCAGAAAGAAGCTCATCGACAAGGGGCCCCGATCCATTGATCTGGATATCCTCCTGTACGATCAGCAGATCTTCTCCCACGAACGCCTCAGCATCCCACATCAACTGATGCTGGAGCGCGACTTCGTCCTTCGCCCATTGAGCCAGTATGTTTTGACCTTGACGAACCCCTCTCACCGCGAAACAAAACTAATCCCCCCCAGGCTCATCCCTCACGAACGCCCGCCCTTCCCCGGCCACAGCACCACCTACCTCGCGCACCTGAAATCCCTCGCCCCGCCCACCCCCTTCCCCGTGGCCACCACCCCAATCTCCCCCACCTTCCCGGCCATCCACTCGACGGCCCCGAACCGCCGCACGCACATCATGTCCATCCTCAACCTGACGCCGGACTCTTTCTCCGACGGCGGGCGCCACTCCGCGCAGGACCTAGACGCACTCACGACGACGGTGCGCGACATGATCCGCGCGGGGGCGACGATCATCGACATCGGCGGCGAGAGCACGCGGCCGGGGTCGCAGCCTGTCGGGGAGGCGGAGGAGCTGCGGCGGGTGGTGCCGGCGATCCGGCACATCCGGACGGCGATGCCGGAGGCGGCGGGCGTGGCGATCAGCATCGACACGTACCGGGCGCGGGTGGCCGAGGCGGCCGTCGCGGCGGGCGCCGACATCATCAACGATGTGTCGGCGGGCCTGCTGGACCCGGAGATGCTGCCCACCGCCGCGCGCACCGGCGCCACCGTCATCCTGATGCACATGCGCGGCAACCCCGCCACCATGACCAAGCTGACCGACTACCCCAACGGCGTCGTCCAGGACGTCGGCCGCGAGCTGCGCGCCCGCGTCGCCGCCGCCGAGGCCGCCGGCGTCCGCCGCTGGCGCATCATCCTCGACCCCGGCCTCGGCTTCGCCAAGAACGAGCCCCACGATCTCGCCCTCCTGCGCGACCTGCCCCAGCTGCGGACCGGCGCCGTCGAGGGCCTCGAGTACTTCCCCTGGTTGATGGGGCCCAGCCGCAAGCGCTTCGTCGGTCGCCTGACCGGCGTGACCAAGGCCAGTGAGCGCACCTGGGGCACGGCCGCCACAGTCACGGCTAGTATCGCTGGAGGCGCCGATATCGTGCGGGTGCACGATGTGAAGGAGATGTGGCAGGTCGGGAGGGTGGCGGATGCCATTTATAGGGGAGTCGTATAAGCACTTTCCCCAAAAAAGTTTGTTTGTGTATAGGTTTTTATCTAGTGATTCTGAACTATATAGATCGAGATTGTGCTTAGCATGGTTGCATCCCAGGAATCGAAGAAGCCAATGCTAGGCGTTTACATTGATGCGGTTCCCAATACTAGCAAGCGACACTACTTATTTGCAACGAATATACAAGAATCCAAGGAACGTTTCGAAGCTAGTAGCGAAACATCGTTGACGGTAATTTTGAAGACACACACAAAAAAAAAAAAAAAGCAACGACTGACGAGGAAGGCCGGTCTGGTCTACACCGCATCAAGTGATGACGGGGTCTAGCAGTCTGCACGTCCGGATGGAAGTGGACCGGGTAGTTGTCTGTCTAGGAATGGTACGAATCAGGGGAATATAAAGTTCATGAGGATGGGAACGCCACATGTAAACGAGATCGAAGATAGAATTGGCTAACAAAAAGGTTCAAGATGGGTGCGAGAAGCGGGGAATTGAAGGCGGTAGGTACGACAAAAAAAAGCGACTTATTTAGCTGTTAAGATAGCTGCGTATAGCACCTGTATAGCATTGTCAATATGGTGTTCTGCGGAGAGAAAGAAGAGTAGAATAAAGACTTACCCTGTAGCTTGACGGCACCATCTCCAACCAGCTGCGTCAGGTTCTCGAGATCATCACCGGCTGTGATACCGAACCGACGCACAAAGTCCTTCGCCGCGTTTTCAATGTCTCCATAGGTGTCGCTCTCGGCGGGGAGATCGTCCTCGGGGCGGCCGAAGTAGGTGTTGCTGGAGATAGCAGTGGCTCCATCGAATTGACGAAGACGCTCCTTGGCCTCGGCTTGGGCGTTGGGATCGAAGCGATCCCGTCCAAAGAACTCGTCAGACGAGATGCCCTTCTGAGTGCCAAATCTAGACTTGGCCTGTTTCAGTTCCTCGTCTGTGAGACTATTAGCAACCGATACTACATCTATAAACAGACAGGAGAACAAACCATCAGCAGCAGATCTGGTAGCAACAGCGCCAAAGCCCAACTTCTTCGGAGCAGGAGGTTTCGGTGCGCCAACAGTCTGTCCGAATCCCAGTCTCCCAAGGCCCATTCCAAGACGCTCAACATCACCCGAGCTGCGTTCCTGAGATGTCCGCGAAGGGTTGATGGGGGTAGGGGAGGCAATCGGCGCCGCGGCGGTGGTAGCCTTCGCCTTGGATTCAGCCTCCGCCCGCTCGGCTTCGGGATCGTAACCCAGTTTCTCGATACGCTCAGCCTCTTCCTTGGCCTTTCTCTCCGCCTCGTCGAAATCGATCATGTCCGCACCGCTGACAATCTTCTTGGCCCCAAGCTTGGGGGCCTTTTTGGCGCCCAACACACTGCCCTTCTTAGCAGTCGCGGTCGAGGAGGTCTTGCGAACAGCGGCACTGGCCCTAATAGCGGCCGGGGCAGGAGAGGCAGCAGGGCTGTCCTTATCGGAGGCGGAAAGCGGGGATTTGGAGCGCGAGCCGTTGGCACCCGAGTTCAGGAAGGGCGATGCGGTGCGACTCACGACGGGAGGGGTACCCGTGCGGGAAGGAGGGTTGCTGGGCCGCTTGATGGACGGCTTGTCCCAGGAGGAGAAGAAATCATCATCAGCGTCACCAGCCGGGGTGCTGGAGCCGTTGGACGAGGTGCCGACGGGGATATCGGTGATCACCACTTCTTCGGGATACCTGATGAGGGAGCGTACTATTAGACCCCATACTGTACAAGTTTCAACAGGCGAGTGCATGCAAGAAACTCACTGTTGCGCATCCTGAGCGGCCCGTCTCTTCAGCTCCTCCTTATATTTGACGGCGGCATTGCATGTGTACTTGACCTTCGTGTCCTTGCTGGCCAGAGCGGCAGACCCTCCATGCGATTGGAAATACTTAGTGGCAGACTCGTTTCCACCGACTTTCATCATCCGGAGCTGCTCCCACTGCCATTCTATGCGCCAGTCGTTAGCATCACGATAGGATTGTTGGTCAGGAGTTGCGTACGGTCGAGGTTCGTGGAGCGAACAAAGGAGATGTGGACACCCAGGTTACGGTGATTGGCCGAGCAGTCCAGGCACAGGTAGATACCGAACGGCACAGAGGACCATGTTGGGTTCTTAGAGCCACAATCGAAGCAGATCTGTGCGGAATCGAGTCAGTCCTGAGGTCAGTTGCTAGGCGGGGAGGGGTACGGCGCACCTTGTTTGCGGGTTTGAGCTTGAGCTTCTCAAAGATCTTTTGAGACTCCGCCTTGGAGGCAGACATGATGGCTGGTGTTGAAAAGAAGGAGACGACGACTCAGAATAGGAGACAGAATCCGAGTAGATGTTGAAGACAAAGGGAGGGGAAGAGGGGAGATCGGTCGGAGATGAGGGAGAACGACAGGATCCAAAAAGCAGCCCGGGAGGAGCGAGCGAACGTGGTCGGATTGGGATTGAGTGTACCATCCCCGTATTTTTCACTTTAAGCTAGTGGCACTTGCTGCAACAACACACCTTGCTCATTGTGGCAAACATAGGAGACATACAAACAAACAAGCGCGAGTTTCGAAGAAAAGAAAATCACTGGCTCAGCTAACAGCAATCCAATTGAGTCCTACATGTCTTCTCAACTAGTAAGTTGACAGTAGTCCCTCATAGTATTCATATCTTGACGTAGCTACTACCTACAGGACATTCCTCCTGCTCAGGGCGGGAAACGTATTGCAAATACGAGAGTTTTGTATGCAACGGCGGCGGCTGAAACCAGGCCAGGGCCCTTTCGCACGTGACCCACTCCGATTCCGCACCCCCACACGCTTCTTTCAAAGCAAGTTCGGTCTTTACCGTCGCCGAATGAGATCCATCCGTCCATGGCTTGCTTCATTTCTGCCCGGCGGGAACAGTAAAGATTGCGCAGAACCTCGCAACTTGTGCTTCGTCTGCCCATGTTCACCAACTCTCAACCACAACAGCCACCCTTCGTTCCATGAGGCCTTTACTGGTACTCAGACTAGCCCCTCACCACAATGCTCTCCCACCTCCGACCTAACCACCCTGCCCTCTTCCGGGCCTCCTCCACCGCTGCCGCTCACCTGCGTCCAGCGCTTCCCCGCATGACCGCCCTCGCGCGATACTATGCGACCTCAGGCCCCGGACGCAACCCGACCCCCAAACGAAGGAACGTAACCGTCCTGTCCGACGATGGACGGTACGAGTGGGGGGAGCTGAGCGGCCGGGAGAAGGTCGCGCGGGCGACACAGCAGTCGGTGAATTTCCTTGTGGTCGTCGCTGGCGCCGTGTTGACGGTGAGTTTTCTGGCAGTCGCTCGCCAAATCGCATACATGCCTTTTGCGCGTCTTCTGAGCCGAAATCTGACGAGTCAATAATTCAGGGTGGAGTGTTCTACCTCCTCTATACCGAGGTCTTCTCCCCCAACAGCAAGACCTGGCAGTTCGAAAAGGCAGTCGAGCGCATCAAGGACGACCCCCGCTGTACGGATCTCCTGGGTGATCGCAGGGAAATCAAAGCGTACGGGGATAGCACCTGGAGCCGATGGGCGCGGAACCGACCGATTGCGTAAGTGGCCATACCGCATATCTTTTTGTGAGGGACAAAGGCCCCCCCAATGCTGACTTGCATGTGTGTGTGTGTGTGTGTGTGCAGGACGTCTGTCTTCCAGGATCGAATGGGCCGCGAACATTTGAAGATGAATTTCCATGTACGTTTTGTCTGGTTGTGTACTACTCCCACCTGGCATTAAGTGGTGGTTTCCAGTTCGGGATTACTGACTGTCTGCGTGGTGAAGGTTGAGGGCCCACTCAACACCGGTATCGTGTTCGTGCATATGATGAAGCCTTTGGATCAGTATGAGTGGGAGTACCAGCTGCTTGCCCTGGAAGTCAAAGGTGAGTGCGAGTGTTTTTTTGGGAGGGATAAAATGAATAGGTGGATTGACTGACCTTATTAGGCCACTCCCGAGTCGTTTTAGAGCAGGCACGCGAAAAGCCTGGAGTCGGAAAGGCGCTCAAGATCTTTGGCATTCAATGGCGATGAGTTGCTGCATGCTTGTAGCTACTAGGGAGTGTAGATGGAATAATCCATCTGCAACTCTATACTCTATCCGTGAGCTTGAACATGGTGAAACTTTACGAGGAATATCTAGCTTCTCGCCATTTTATGTGCTATCACGATTGTAAAACAGACTTATATACCCAAGAAGAAAAAAGTCTGGGATCGGATAATAAACGACCAAGAATAAGAAACATTTCTCATTTCGCTTCAGCGATCTATATACAAAATCATTCGTAACATGTCATACCCACCACAAACTATACAATCCGGGGACCCTCAAGAATGGTCTTGGCTTCCTCCGTCCGCCACCAACTCTTGCCCTCCTCACCGGGGAAGGCGAACGCATCCATACTCTCGGGCTTCATCTCGACACTGTATCCAGGCTCCAAGGGAGTGACGTAGTATCCATCCTTGACACTGGAGGGGTGCACGAAGTGCTCGTGCAAGTGGTCCACATACTCCAAGACACTCTTCTTACCGCTGACCACCACGTAGTCGATAGTGCTCAGATGCTGGGTGTACTCGGGCAGACCGACACCACCGGAGTGGGGGACGATGGGGACGCCGAACTTGCGGGCCAGCAGCAAGATGGCCAGGACCTCGTTGACACCACCGACACGGCAGGCATCGGCCTGGAGGACGGTCAGCGCTCCCGCCTGCAGGAGCTGCTTGAAGACGACGCGGTTCTGGCACATCTCGCCCGTGGCCACGCCGATGGGGCCGTGGGGGGTGTTCTCGAGGGCCTTCTTGATGGCAGCGTGGCCGAGGATGTCGTCGGGAGAGGTGGGCTCTTCGATGAACCAGGGCTTGAACTCGGCGAGCTGCTGCATCCACTCGATAGCCTCGGGGACGGACCAGACCTGATTGGAACCCGTGGGATTAGTTACTTGAGCTTTCAGTCTGCCATGCAAAGGATGACACTAGGCAAAGGCAACACATACCTGGTTGGCGTCCACCATCAAGATGTTTCCCTTGTCGTAACCGATCGCTTCACGAGCAATCGCCAACCGCCTGCGGTCCTCCTCGACGTTCGCGCCAACCTTCAACTTGAAGTGCTTGTAACCCTGAGCCACACTGTCCTTGAGCAGCGCCTTGAGCTTGTCCTCGGAGTAGCCCAACCAACCGGCACTGGTCGTGTAGGCCGGCACGGCCTGGCTCTGCTCGGCCTCCTTGATACGCTCCTGCTTGCCACCCTCAACCTCCTTGAGGAGCGCAATGGCCTCCTCAGGGGTGATCGCGTCGGTGATGTAGCGGAAGTCAATGCAGCGGACGAACTCCTCGGGAGTCATGTCCGCGACGATGCGCCAGACGGGCTTCTGGAGGGTCTTGGCCCACAGATCCCAGAGCGCATTGACCACCGCACCCAGGGCCAGGTGGATGACACCCTTCTCGGGGCCGATCCAGCGCAGCTGGCTGTCGGACACCAGGTACCGCCAGGTCTTGCCCCAGTCAGCAGTGAGCTCGTCGAGGTCCTTGCCAACGACGAGAGGGGCAAGGAGCTCGATGGCAGAGGCGACGATCTCGTTACCGCGGCCGATCGTGAAGGTCTATCTTCAGCATTAGTCTCGGGGGCTTGTTTTGGTTCGGCTAGGCGACGAATTGGCTTACCATGCCATGCCCAGCGTATTCGGAATCGGTGTAGATGATACAGTAGGCGGCAGAGTAGTCACCGGCGGCATTCATAGCATCAGAACCGGTCTTGTCGAGGGAGGTCTGTCATGAACGTAATGTGGATCAGCATGCTGCGGGGGAAGGAAAGAGTAAACAGAGAGGGGTAATCATGTCTGAAGGTCTGCCATACCGGAAACCTCACGTCCCGCGTGGTGAAACTGGTGATCTTGACCATCTTGTCTGATTGAGGCGGGGTCAATTGGAAATATTCCAGGTCTGTGAATTGCAAAAGAAACCCCCGTCGAGGGGACGATGGATGATTATATAGCGGGGGAGGGGACTGGCCCTTCCCCCATTTCCCCTCCACGTCGTGTGGGGAAACCCCGCCCGATTGGCGGAGGAATTGTGGCTGGCTGTGGGATGAGTTTCTCCGCCACTCACAGCTCTTCTTACGTTAATCAACTTCAATCCAGGCCTTAAAGTGAGTGATTTTTTTCTGGAGGCCCGCGTGACTGTCAGTGGATATTCTGGCGTGGGGGAAGAGTAAGGCTAAGGCTAAGATGAGCTTGATGTTTTACGAGGGAAGCAGGAATCTGCTGCAGCATGATATAAGTTACAAAATAGGTTGGGACAGATGCGGGAATGCAATGCAATGCAACACGCCCTTGCGCAAGAAGTAGGTTTAACACGAGTACACGACAATCCAGTTCATTTGGTTCATTTTGTGACTCATGATAGTCCTGGGCCCAAAGTAAACAACGAATCTTTCCTCTACCCGGAAAGACCTCTCTTCTCGCTCTCCGAGAAGAAGATAATCATCCGCCATAGCTTCCGGACCAACACCTCTGCCTCTTCGTCGAGAGCCTAGTGGTACCCAGTTAGATACGAATAAACAACGGATCTTAGATAGATGACTTACCTCCTCCAGCTGTTCCACCAGCTCTTGAGGTTGTCCATGCTTTCGAACATGTTCCTCGACCACTTCCACCAACATCTGTTCCTGCACGCCCAGGTATTCCACAATCTTCTTTTCCACAAAAGGCTTGAGCTGCTCGGTGACGACACTCTCGTCCACAAACTCCCACTTGACATCCCAGTTCCAGAGCCCCTCCTTGTCCGTGGGGATCTCCGCAGCCAGTTGTCGGGCGACTTGTGCGCGTTCCTCGTCGGACAGGCCAGCCGCTTCGGCAGCACTGTCGAACTTGATGGGGATAAGAGGTCGTCTGGCGGTGGCCTGTGGCTCCTCTTCGTCTTCCAGCAAGCCCTCGACCTCCGCAATAGTGCGGCGGGAGGTGGCAGCTTGAGCCTTCTGCGCGGCTGCGCCGAGAGAAAGCTTGAAGCGCTGGGGTTCGCGGGGAGCCTGGGTGCGTGACTCCAGCTCTTCGGCCTGCCGAGCGAGGAAGTCGTCTGCCATGCCGCGGGCCTGCTCCCGTTGCTGCACGGACCGGGCCCGTTCTCTTTCCTCCGCCGCCCGATCCGCTTCGTCCATGCTGACCTCACGGGCTCGGAACGCCGCCCGGCTGCGGAGCCATGCACCCCGATCGGCATAATAATCCTCCATTTTGCGGTTGGCCTCGACATCATCATTCCATTCCCGATACCGCTTGTCCATCTCATCGCGCACCTCCTGTACCTTGGCTGCCTCTTCCTTGTCTCGCTTCTTCTCGCGTTCCAATGCAGCAGTTCTGCTGCGCTCACGGTTCAGCCAGCGGCGTTCCTGGTCGAGGAACTGCTTCTCACGCTCGGACTCCTTCTTTTCTTGACGACGGCGCTCGAGTTCCTCGTCGCTAGCGTCCGAGTCTTCGTCTTCCCGGTCGAAGTAGACGGTTGTGGCCCCATTTATGTTACCTCCGTTGACGAAAGAAACCCCCTTCTGGTAGTCCTTAGGGACTTGAACTCCGAATGCCTTCGGCCCAGAAGGCACACCGCGGTCGCGAGGGCCCAAGGGAACTCCATTGGCGCCAGCAGCAGGCCCACTAGGGGCAGAAAGAGGAGGTGAGGCCAGTCGATTGATGCGTGATCCGGAATTGCGTGCTCGCTCCATAGACTCGATCTCTTCCTCCCGCTTCAACCGCTCGATATCCCGGCGATTGCTACGCTCACGGAAGGCAGCAATTTCCTTAGCGACCGTTTCTCTCATCTCAGGAGGGATATCGGAAAGCTCATCCTCCACTGTGATCGGAATAGTAACGACTTCCGCGGATGTTCCATCGTTCTGTCCCTCGGAATCCTTCATAGCGGTGTCGCCTTCACGATCGATGGCCGATGCATCTTCCTTCTGTGTGGGTGCAATGGGGTGACACAGATCCGACAAGACGGCCGCAAGGCCGCTGCGTGCAGCACCTATCCGCGCCTCGCGTTCGGCTGGGTCCTGCTCTCCCTTGCCGGACTCGTATTGCTCCAGGTATTTCAACGAGCTCTCATCGACAACCACCTTTAGATAGACACAGTCAGTACAGTCAGACATCTTTAGTAGCAGGCAACGTACCAGTAGAGTACTCTTTTCGACTTCGTGCTCTTCCTTGTCATCGCCCTCCCGCGGTGACTGTCTCTTCACAGGGACTTGCACATCCTTGAGCACTTCCACAGCAGTGCTAAGACTTTCCGGGTCCTCGTACTCTGCAAAGCCGAATTTGCATGGTTTCTCATCCGCATCGGTGGCGCGAATCCAGCGCCGAAGGTTTCCCGCCGAGCGCAAAATTCTCTCCACGCCTTCGTCCCCAGCCACACCTTCCGTAATGCCGCCCACAAAGATGGTCCGGACGATCTCCTCTCGCGTCGGCGGTTGAAGTTGCATCATCGCATCGCGAACATTCTGACGCTGAGACTCTAGGCTGGAAGAGCCCAAGCCGGCCCGGCGGCCGGGAGCGTCTCCCCCGCGCTCCTTGCTGGTATCCGGTGTAGCTGATTTGGACGGGCCTGAGGTTCCGAGACGAATGACTGGGGCAGAGAAATTGATATTGGGCATGTTGGGAGGAGGTTGGAAGTTGGCTGGGAAGCCGGCTGGTCGACCGGGCTGCTGCGCGTTGGCTTGCTGCATCCCCGGCGGAGGAGTCGTTCCAGGTGCGACCATACCTGGTGGAGGAGCTAACGAAGTCATTATGTGATGCGACAGTGATCCAAAGAACTGATAATGGCCTTACCCATGCCCGGAGGTGCTCCAGGGTAGCTTCCGAAATCTGGTGGTCGGCCATAAAGGCCAGGGGCTTTGCGAGATTAGTACGCGCGTCAAAGAGAACGAAGGGAAGAGCAGGTCAAGGACATACGTTGGTAAGGATTGTACATTGCAGCGTGTTCGCAGCTTCCGTTCCGGTAGCTGCAAAAGATTTAAGACGCGAGATACGTAGCCGATAACAAGACTGAATGATGTATTGACCAGAGACAGATTGCTTGACAGGTTGCTTGAAACAAACCCAAGAGCAACACAACTGTCGCCGAGTGCGGTTCAAAGGTCGAATGAGAAATAGGGAGATTTGGTGGATGGGGAAGATGGAGGACTTGCGGCGGATTTGATCGAGGCTCGATCAGAAGGGTGGCCTGTGCGTGGCCCTTGCTGGAAGCCTGACAATTCAGGCCTACAACACAGGCCTCAGGTGTCAAACCCGCTCATGCAGAAGCATTGATCGTCACTATCGTCGCTTACGCAGGCAATGGTGCTGATTATCGATATCATGCTCATTGGATTGCTTAACTGAGCTCTGATCATCATCCTCTACTTGCAGACTTCCTAGGCAAATTATGCTCCAATAACCACGCCTCGAGCAAAGCTTTACTTTCTACAACTGAGCCTTCGCATATGTTGGTAAATGTGACTTGAGAAGGCTAATCCTATCTGTTGCGAATGGACCATGTTGACTTCCCAATTGTTATGTGAACTGATCGTCGATGTCTTGAAGCCTCAACTCCCATTGAGGTCTGTCAATTGACCGTGGCTGAACATGGGTAGAGCAACATCTCTCAATGTGACTGAGAAAGGAAGCATTTCCCGGGGTGTGACCAGCATTTTGAGGATTTCCCAAAAGCTTCAATTCGAGCATAAAACCTTTGAAGGACCCTCAGCTCCTGATCACCATTGATCGGACAACATTCCTCCGGAAGTGCCTCAGGTGAATTGGCGTGAAAGGCTCGTATCCAGACGGTAGCCGGTCACTCCTTCGAGATTAATATCCGAGACCTTCGGGAGCATCGTTCTAGAAGCACAGCGATGACAAACATATCCATAGAACCGTCCAGCTGACGGTATATCGCAAACCATTCGTCCACGGCAATGGAATTATCGGATAAATCGAAGCGTCACAGCCGGCAAGGCGGCAGGTGCGACTGGTGAGAAACGGTGGTGGGGGGGGGGAGTTTCCTGCTTGACCGGGAGTGCCCCACGGCAGCCCCTCTCTGGACGGAGGGCAACACGCCGGTTACGACATCTTCGCTCCTTCTCTGTTGTCACCCTGTCCGCGCTTCCCGCTGTCTATCTTTCTCTCTCTCTCTCTCTCTCTCTCTCTCTCTTTCTTCTTTTGCTTCTTCAGCTTCTGTCCTCCCTTTCACTTCCTTCACTAAATCCCCTTCTCCCATCTTCACTACTCAGGTATGCATCAGCTCTTGACCCCTCGTTCCTTCGTGAGCTAGCTGTAGCTCTTTCTACTCTCCATACACTGCTTTGAGCCCCGCGCTGACGTCCACATTGGCTGTAGCTCCCATCACCATGCCTAGCTTCTCTCAAGCCACCGAGCTTTCCGCCTGGAAGGAGCTCCAGGACCACCACAACACCGTGGGTCGTAACATTGTCCTGAAGGAATGCTTCCAGAAGGATCCCCAGCGCTTCGAGAAGTTCAGCCGTACCTTTAACAACACCGTTGACAACACTGAGATCCTCTTCGATTTCTCCAAGAACTTCCTTACTGAAGAGACTCTGGCTCTCCTGGTCAAGCTGGCCAAGGAAGCCAACATTGAGGAGCTCCGTGATGCCATGTTCAAGGGTGACCACATCAACTTCACTGAGGACCGTGCTGTCTACCACGCCGCCCTGCGCAATGTCTCGAATGAGCCCATGCAGGTGGATGGCAAGAGCGTTGTTGAGGACACCAATGCTGTCCTTGAGCACATGAAGGAGTTCTCCGAGCAGGTCCGGAGCGGTGAGTGGAAGGGTTACACTGGCAAGAAGATCAACACCATCATCAACATTGGTATCGGTGGTTCAGATCTGTAAGTAGGATCTGGTTTCTCGATTAGCGCGTTAGACACAATACTAACTGCAGAATCCAGTGGTCCCGTCATGGTGACCGAGGCCCTGAAGCCCTATGGTGCTGCCGATATGAAGCTGCACTTTGTCTCTAACATTGACGGAACTCACATTACTGAGGCCATCAAGGACTCCGACCCCGAGACCACCCTCTTCCTGATTGCCTCCAAGACTTTCACCACGGCCGAGACCACCACCAACGCCAACACCGCGAAGAAGTGGTTCCTCGAGACCGCTAAGGAGGATTCTCACATTGCCAAGCACTTTGTTGCCCTCTCCACCAACGAGGCCGAAGTCACCAAGTTCGGTATTGACAAGAAGAACATGTTTGGTTTCGAATCGTGGGTTGGTGGCCGCTACTCCGTCTGGAGTGCCATCGGTCTGTCTGTTGCCATTTACATCGGTTTCGACAACTTCCACCAGTTCTTGGCTGGTGCCCACGCCATGGACAAGCACTTCCGCGAGACTCCCCTGGAGCAGAATATCCCCGCTATCGGTGGTCTGTTGAGCGTGTGGTACAGTGATTTCTTCGGTGCCCAAACCCACCTGGTTGCTCCCTTCGACCAGTACCTACACCGCTTCCCTGCCTACCTGCAGCAGCTTTCTATGGAGAGCAACGGTAAGGCGATCACCCGCACGGGCGAGTACGTCAAGTACACCACTGGCCCTATCCTGTTCGGTGAGCCGGCCACCAACGCACAGCACAGCTTCTTCCAGCTGCTGCACCAGGGCACTAAGCTCATTCCCTCGGACTTCATCATGGCTGCCGAGTCGCACAACCCAATCGAGAATAATAAGCACCAGCGCATGCTTGCGTCCAACTTCCTCGCGCAGTCCGAGGCTCTTATGGTCGGTAAGACCCCCGAGGAGGTCAAGACTGAGGGTGCCCCCGAGAACCTGGTGCCTCACAAGACCTTCTTGGGCAACCGCCCCACCACCTCGATCTTGGCCCAGAAGATCACTCCCTCCACTCTGGGTGCTTTGATTACTTACTACGAGCACGTTACCTTCACCGAAGGTGCCATCTGGAACATCAACTCGTTCGACCAGTGGGGTGTCGAGTTGGGCAAGGTTCTGGCCAAGAAAATTCAGCAGGAGCTGGAGACTGACGGCGCCGGTGCTGGCCACGATGCCTCGACCAGCGGCCTGCTCCTTGCTTTCAAGAAGAAGGCCAACCTGGCATAGGGGAACCAATCGGATGCTGTGGGGTGAATATGCTTGGAGGACAAAAACAAGTTGTACAAGACAAGTTGTACATGTTCATGAAGCCATGAGTGACTTTATAATTTAATACCTTTCCATTCAAATGAGTATAGTAGGTGCGGATACAGTGCACAACGTAGGGATCTCCTTTCTCTTGCATACGTGTATGGACAGAAGTGCAGAAGTGCAAAGCTCTAGATTGGCATTGTTGGAACAGCAATCGCACTAACACAAATGGGTGAGGCATCCCACAGAGTATAAAAAGAACAGCAGATGTGATGACTGTATGAGTGAGATGTGGTGGATGACGGCGAATTAACCAAGGTTTAGTTCCCTTGCGGCGGCGGCCCCCATTACCGTGGACCACAACCAACACTCTGTTTGTCTTGCTGTTCTTTCTCCGTCCTCGCTCCTTATCGCTAGCAGCGAGCCCAGACGCCTTGTCGGCGTGCGCAAGAATAACATTCTTCACCAACAATGCCATCCCACTCCAGGGGCAGCACCGCCCACACTCTCTGGCAGTATGGCCTTCTATTCTCCGTCATTCTCCAGACCTCCGCGGCGGGGGGCAGCGATTCCCCGTCCAGCGGTAGAAACGGGTACAATTATGGACAAGCCATCCCAGTGACCTGTCTCAATCGGACCATGTGAGTTCTTTCACTGGCAACCTCGCTCGAAACAGAAAAGCAAACATACTAATCACATTGGTCTTAAAGCGACTCGGGCGAGCATGTAAATTACCACCACCATTACCCACTCCCCTCTCTTCCTCAATACATCGCCGCCATTACCTTGAAAAGCGTCGAAAACAGGTTACTGACGCCCAAACTCTTTCATCCAGATAACCGACAATCAAGGACACCTACAATACATCCCCTTCCCAACATGCAACGAGACCTCCCTCCCGCTCGCCCTCCACTACGGCGTCTCCGAGACTGTCAACTGCACCATCGCCTCGCTCCCGGATGAGCTCTACCACCTCCTCGAATACTACGTCCACTCGGACGTGCCCATGACCTGTCGCGTGCCCACCGCTCCCTTGGCCCAGCATCTCCTCAACACGCCCGAGACCGCGGACGACGGCCAAGCCGCGGGGAGCCACGAGCTCGAGATCGACACCGACGGCCCGTCCTACACGCCCATCACGTTCGCGCTCCAAGGCACGCTCCAGCGGAGCCACCTGCACATCTGGACGGACATGAACCTCCTGGCGCACAATATCGCGGCGGACTTGAAGGACATGAAACAAAAGGCAAAGAAGGGTAAGGGCAAGGCGGCGGCCGCGGGCTACGTCGTCGCGGGCACGGCGTACTCGGTCCCGGAGTTCGATGTCATCGTTCAACGACAGATGGAGAAGAAACATACCAGCGACGAGGAACAGGCGGCGTCCGCGGCCGTGGCGGAGGCGGCCAAGGATCCCTGGACCGCGGGCCATGGGACGAAAGTCATCCGCGGGGAGCCGTTGACGTTCTCGTTTCACGTCAATTGGGTCGAAGGGGGGAGGGGCATTGGGTGGCCTTCTTCGGGGCTGGGGTCGTCTGGTACGCTGGGAGGAGGAGACGGGGCCGAAGGCGCGGGTTTCTTCTCGAGACTGGTGTTCTTTGTGATGGCTGCTGGGGTGGGGGCGGTTGTGGCTGTGTATTGGGAAAGGAACGGGGGCTCTTTTGGAATGAGGCGGCGGAGGGGTGAAGGGATCCTCGGGGTGAGTTCGTCGTCCAGAGGGAAGGTGGGTAATGGGGCAGTGGGAATCACGTATGGGAACGGCGGCAAGATGAATGGGTATGGTGGTTATTCTTCGGCTGGGGCTGGCAATGGGGCCGCCGGGGCTGGGTACGGATATGGAGGGTATACCGGTAGTGGGAAGAGGGATTGAACTGACTTTTTCTGATCTTTTTGTCTGCAATTGGAAATGTCTGTATTGTATATGGGTTTATGCACAATCACGGAGGATGCAAAATAGCTAGCTGTATTGCACGGCATGGACTGGACATAGACCACAGATATCGATAGATGGAAAGATAGATAGATAGACCTTTTTTGTGATAACTCTAGTGTTGGGCACAATGCGATTCAAAAACAAATGAGATATCGCAAGAAAAAAAACAAGCAAACCATAGCATATGAAACAATCTCCGAATTTAGTATACAGAGCAAGAAACACCCTCTTTTTCCCCTCCCGCAACAAATCTCTATAGTGATCGTTGCTTCCATACATCCCTATCTCTCAAAAAACAAAACCCCTTCTTTCCTCCCTAAACCCCATGACCGCATCTCGTTATATACACCCCCGGGAACCCCCGTCCATCACCCGCCTCCTATCGCCACGAAACACCGAGAACATAAAAAACCTTACCAACCCTGAGCTCTCATCTTCTGCACCCGGTGCAGGGTGTCCTGGAACGAGAACTTGAACAGCTTCCTCCACCGTGCACTCCGCTTGTTCTTGCGCAACTGTCCCTTGCGGACGTGGAATTTCTGCTCGTTGACCATTCTCTTCAATTTGTGCTGGGCGAGGCGGGCGCCCAGCATGCGCAACGAGCTCGACAGATCGTTGCCGCGGTCGGGCTGGACGAAGATCTGCCGGCCGAGGGAAGGCCCCAGCTTCAGGCTGATCTTCGGCGCCAGGCGCAGGTTCTCCTGCGCCGAGAGGCCGGCGAGCGGGCCCGTGGCGGAGGAGGAGGGCGACGACGACTCGTCCGACAGCGCGTTGCGGCCGCCCAGTCGGAGCTTGTTGAAGAGCTCATCGATGCCCGCGTCGGCGTCGGCGTTGGCTTTGAAGGCGGTGGGTCGGGGCGATGACGGGGCGCCGCCGAAGGCTCCTTGCGGTTTTGTGAGGTTCGGGAAGGCGGATGTTGAGCGCTTGGGGAAGGCGGATGTGGATGTGGACGACGGCGTAGAGGGTGAGGCGGGCGGAGATGAGGACGAAGAGGAAGAGGAAGAGGAGGAGGAGGAGGAGGAGGAGTTGTACCGGATCGCTGGGAGGGACTGTCTGGCGAATTGCTTCGTATAAAGAAGGGATGTCGTCGTCGTCGGCCGGGCAGTCGAGCGAAGACACTGCGATAGGGTACGCATCTCCATGGCTAGGCTCTATGGTCGTGCAATCGGCACGACGAAAGACCGATGTCAAGGGTGTTACCACTGAGTGAGAGCAAGGACTCACGCTCCAATTGAGACAAGAGGGGTGGTTATCGGAGGCAGGATCGCGGAAAAGGGAGTCTCAATAGCAACTCGGCCTATCCGTTGGAATTTCCCGCTCGGAAATCTTCGTGTCACGTGAGATGCGGCATACTTCGAACAATTGACTTGAGATCCTAAGGGACTCTACAGGTTACATCACTCCTTACCCCTCATTTATATCGGATCTGGGAGCAAAATAGTCAGGAAAAGGCTATACTTGCTCGTTTTATTTGTTTATAACTCAACGGAGCACGTCTCAAAAACCCCCACGCAGATATAAGAAAAAATGTCCTCCGTCACAATCGCAACTCTTCCCCGCATGAGCCGCGATGCTCTCTCGGCCCTCCTCCTCTCGGCCACTACCCCGAGCAATCTAGCCATCGTAGATGTCCGTGACTCTGGTACGTTCCTCCTTCCTACGACTACTCACACCGCATGGCACTCACACGAATGATACTAGACCACGTCGGCGGGCACATCTTTTCTTCCACCTGGGTCCCCAGCTCCACGTTGGACGTGCGCATGCCCGAACTCGTCCGCACGCTGAAAGACAAGGAGCAGGTTGTGTTCCACTGTGCGCTCAGCCAGCAGCGCGGCCCCTCGGCGGCTCTCCGTTATGCTCGGGAGAGAGAGCGTGTGCTCGGCGCCGAGGAAAGCCATAAGCAGAAGGTCTTCGTCCTGGAAGGCGGCTTCGTGCAGTGGCAGGAGAAGTACGGCAAGGACACCCGCTTGACCCAAGCATATGTGGAAGATATTTGGCGGGAGTACTAAAGGGTTTGTTTCGTTGTCTCTTTTTCTGGGGATGAAGCGGTGTTTTCTTTTATATATACCCTTGTGGCTTCGTTGTTTTAGATTATTTCGGACTGAGGGCCATGAGTTTCTATAGAAACCAGAGCGATATACGGAGACACTCAGTCTGGAACAAAAAATTTCTACGAGATTGAAAAGCGTTGAGGCTCAATCAACCGCAGTGCATTGTACGGTGAAGAATAATATACACTTTTCTTTTATCTTCTACTAGACAATGGCTCATGCCATGATATTTCCCCCGAACCCAACTGGACGGCGCTTACCATTATTTTCCGGAACGATGGCCATGACCTTGTAGATCTTGCCCATCCCACCGCCGCCTTTCTCAACCAGTCTCTTCCAGCCAGTCTCTAACGTCTTCTGCTTCGACTCATCCGTCACGCTCTTGAGCAGCTGCTGCATCCGCTCCGCGATTCCCATGGCATGCAAGAAATCACCCTGCTCAACCGGTCCATGAACCTCAACGCCTTCGCTGGCCTCGATGGCCGCCTCAGCCAACGCAGTGAAGTCCACGTCGGCACTTACATCCACCTGTCCCGGCGCCGAAAGTGCCGGCACAGTCTGATGGTGTTGGATTCCACGGAGCGAGTTAATGGGCACCGTAGCAAGAGTGCCATAGTCCATGATCAGCGCTGCGCCGGAAGGCACACGCTTCGCCGCAGCCGGCGTCTCCCCATCAGTAGCAGCAGCAGCCTTCTTCGTGGCCGTGCGAGGCGGTTCTGACGCCCCGCCGATCCGCCTTGCAAAGTCAGACGCATAGATTCGGCTCTCAGGACTGACCTCGATCGTAGAGCCCGGCTGAGACTTCAAAGCGCGATACCGTTCCGAGATTTCAGGGATGACCAAGGACGACGGCGTGGACGCCTTGGCCAGCGTCAGTTTGAACTCCGGTTCTCCCTCGATGTTCTCCTCCACAGCCTTGGGGTTGAGCGTCACCAACAGCTCGCGCCATTGCGGCACGTTCGCGGCCTTCAATGGTTTCCGGAGCTTTGCAGGTCCCGTGGGCGTCATGACCTCGTCCTTCGGCTCGTTCTCCGGTGCCGGGGGCACGGACTCAAAGGCATGGATGGGTAACGCGTCGAAGAACTCGTGTGCGAATATGAAGGGCGTTTTACTCTCCTCTGCACACACACAACCCCAGATGGGATATCGAATCAGTACGGCCCACGGACCCAAAACAGTAGAGAGGGAGGGGACTAAAGCATCCTCACCATGCGGCAGCAGCCGAATATCCTCCACCCAGATAACCGGCACGTCAAAGTACTTGCACACACTCCGGTGGCCAATGTCCGTTTCCTCCATCGCCGCATCCTCGCCGCAGAGCAACCGCTTCTGAACCTCTCTCAACGTCGAACTCGCCTCAACCAGATATATCGCCTCGATGCTCGACGCAAAGCTTTTGAAATTGCGGAACGTCTTTATGATGAACATAACCGCCACCCATCGTTAGAAATCTAGTCCCTCACTCCACACAGTGGGAATAATGTGTGGGAAACTCACCCTCAACATATCGTCCATCAACGTCCCCTTCCCCGGCCCAACCTCCATGAGCTGCACCCCACTCCTTGTCCGTCCCTGCGCGATCCACTCTGTAATCGTCCAGATCCCGACCAGCTCGCCGAACACCTGCGAGATTTCCGGCGAGGTCACGAAGTCGCCTTTCTTGCCGAAGACCTCGCCTTCGCCCGCGGGCCGGGTGGTGTAGTACCCTCCTTCTGGGGAGGTGAGGACTTGGCGCATGAACGCCGCGATGGGGATGGGGCCCGTAACCTATGTTTTTGGGACAGGTGCGTTAGTTCTATCGGTAGTGTTTCAGGGTGCGGACTGGGTGCGAGCAGGGGAAAAGGAAAGATAGCTGTCTTGGAACAGAAAACGCTACCTTCATGGCATTAGCCAGGGTTTGGGCGAGAGGGGTCGACCATTGGCGGTTGTTGTCGAATGAGGATTGACATCTTCGTGCGGACAGGACGAGGGTCTGCGTCTGCGTTGCGCGTTTTCTGAGCGCGCGGAGATGCGTCAGGGCACGCCCGGTTGCTGGATGCATCTTGCGCGCACCGTCCTACGCTATGGGTAGGTGCGAGGAGTGCGTTCGGTTGCGGGATGAGGCTCAATTGTTTTGATCGTAGGACCCCAGACAGGTTTCCATTAGCGTTGATTCGAGGGATGAGCAAGTAATAGAGCTATGCTGCTGAGATAGACATTACGCCTTCTCCAACTTCTCCGCAAAACTTCCGCGGCACGTGATTGTGTCCTGGGCCTTATCGATTATCAACGCTTTCCGGATACGGGCATGAGCTTGGTTTGAATTAATTGAGATTTAGTTTACATGTTTCTGTTCTACCCGTAAATTCTACTCATTTCCCCGATGTATACATTTTCCCCTGAAATTAGGTGGCATAGATCGATTTCGCTACCGCCAGTGACGGCTCAGCGATGATAGCGCCTGCCCTGCGGTTGTTGGCTCTGCTGTGGCGCATCCACCATCATCTGGTCACTGTAGAGACCTGCCTCTTGCGTGTCCTGGTTCGAGGCTCCGCCGTTTCGGGGCCCATTCCGATAGGCCCTGTTATTCCATCTGCGGTTGTTGCCCCGCGGTCTGTGTGGTTCGACTGCTTGGTTCTGCTCGGTGAACCCGTAGTTTCCGTCTTGAACCGTCGTGTCACCGGAACGGTGCGAGCGGCGGTCTCGATCCGCTTGCTCCCGGAGGTTGTTGAAGGGGCTCTGTGGGCTCTGGTAGTTGGTGGCACCGTGGTCGGCTCCGAGGCTGAGGGGTTTCAGACGCATCGAGATGATACGGCCATCAGCCTGGCCATTTATTAGTGTCAGGCTGAGATTAAACGCGAAAAAAACTGACCCTCTGGTTGTGAAAGTTGGCGATCGCGCTGTCTGCGCCCTGTCTCTCTGCAAAGGTGATTTCGGCCGACACTGCGGGGTGCTGCGTGATCACCCAGCAGCTGAGGACTGGGCCGGCCACGGGCTCAAGAGCCGCTTGAATGTCGGCGGCGGTGGTTCCTGGTGCAAAGTTGCTGCCGACTACCACGGAAGGTCCTGAGCCAGCACCCTTGATGGTCATCCCCACCTTATTGCCTCGTACGGTTGCTTGTCCGCTATCGGGAAGGAGTGCAGAGAGCAGGCGCTGCTCGTCGGGACGGCGCTGCTTTGCGCCAGGTCGATCGGTCTGACGCGCCTTGGGGCGGGCCTGGTGAATGGCGGGCTTGGGGTTTATTCTAGGATTTGCAGGCGAAGACGTCGGGCGCTGGAATGAGTCGGTGAATAGTTAGTATTTTTATTCAACCAGAGAAGCCGGCGCGATACCGTTGGGTTGATATTTACCTTGGCTACCCCGATGCGACTGGCGAGACTACCTGGCTTCGCATCCTGTGTCTTCTTTGCGCCTTTTGCGGCGCCCCCATTTGTTTGTCGGTTCTTACCGAGTAGCTGGTTTGCAAGGTTTTCGTTCTGCTTTCTTTTGCGATCTTCAAGCAGAGCTTAGCTCGAGTGTCTAGGCTGGTGAATCGATTGCACTGAACGATGAAAAAGCTTACCAGCTTGAATGATGGCATTGAAGTCAGCGGCAGCCTTTCCGGCAGCCATGATGGAAGGTAGTAAGACCGATAGAGGGTCCGAACGACCAGGAAAATGCTCGAGTATTTGACTCGAGACAAGCGTATGAGAGATATGCCGGGTATTAGAGGCCCTAATGGAGAGACACGTTGACTGAGGTGGTTCGAGAAAACGGTTGAGGGAGAGTTGTAGGTCGAGCTGAATCAAAGCGCGGCGGAAAGCATTGAATGCTCGGATTGGAAGTTGGAGTTCCGGCGCGGGTTCCGCTTCCACTTCCCTATTTCTATTTCTATTTCTATTTGCGTACACTTGGAGTACTCCAGGTTGACACTTTCTCCTACCCCGATGGAGTCCTATTAAATCGCCATCATGAGCTTCGGGCCCAGGATGTCTTATCACAGTCTCACCCTTGCGAGCCATCCAGTCTGAGTAAAGAAACCCAGTCTTCGAAATGATCGGGTAGCTGCAACACAGGCTGTTCGGTTCGGCTTTTGTCTGTGCAACTTTCAATTCAATTCATTTGTCATGGCCAGAAAGGAAGGTACTTCCCACTCCCACCCAACACCTGCCTCTGTCCGACATTGCAAATGCGCCTGTCGGACAGCGTGGCGGGTTTGTTATGGCTTCCTTCAGCCTGCCTGGTCCTCGCCTTAATCTGCCTCGCCCTTTGAGTAGATCCCATGCAAGAAACACCCGGTCCTCGTCTTTACAATCGACGACAAGCATCGGACTTTCTGCCACGGCTTGGTAAAACACGGTTGGGTCTAGTTCCAACTTCTTTTGGGGGGTTCTTCTTGGAAAGACTTCAATTGAGGCGAGCAATGGATGTACCAGACCCGGCCATTGGAAACAACCGACATCGCCCGGCGTCATCGTTCTCTTTTACTCTCTGCTACCCCGTCAGCCGCAGGAACAGGTATGCCTCTGCCTCGACAATATCAAGAGGAGTGCTGATTGTTTAGGGCTGCCATACGACGGCTTACCGCCCCCTCGCCAGCATGTGAGGAAAGCATTCACTACCCAGTCTTCAATCCGCGAGATCCGCGACACAACCCTGATGCTATCGCCTCGTCATGGCTGGCGAATGACTATGATCTCTCCCAGCAAACAGCTTCACCAAGAACAAGTCGTTGGATACAGGACCTGCCCAGAAGATCTCTTCGAAGAGCCCACCTAAGACTACTTGCACTGAGGTCGGGAATACGTCGGCGATCCAGTGGCCCTCCACCTGTTCGCACCGGCCACCCCAGCGCCTGCTCCTCGGCGGACTCGGCAAAAGACTCGCTGGATCAGCAGGGAACACTCTACTCATCCACGGTGTCCGAGGCTAGCACTGCCGAGGATGTTGATTTCGGAGCCGACCTCCAACGCATCAGCTGCAAATATCCTTCGGAACCGGATGGCGACATCAGCAAGTATCTGCAGAAACTACCGATTCATGTCGAATGTGAAGCAGAAAGTCTTTTTCTGAATGGTTCGACTGTGCGTCACTGTCGCTCCGAGGCGGTTCTCGCTGTCCCTAGATTCGAGGTCAATTCGACGGAATCACAACATGGACATACCGCGAGGTTGCAAACCACAGCGTTTCAGGGATATCATAATGCAGCAGAAGCTGTGAATGAGTCCAATGAGGCTGTGACGGGTCAGGAGTCTCGCACCGCCACCACTACCGTGTCAGTTAGGCCCAACGATTCTGGCGAACCCAGCCCGAGGGACAGCGAGATGGAACGCAGCAATCACTATTTTGCTGCACCGGGATCTTCATCGAATGATCCCAATGACCCTGATTCACAGTCGCAGTCTTTTACGCGCGTGAGTCCCAGTATTGACACTGCCTCAAGTTCAGCCCCCACCAACTCGCGCAAATCGAGTGCGCTGCGGATGTCGATCAATGCGATCAACAGTTACAAGCCAGCCATGACTCGCTGCAAGACTAATCGTGTGTCTGAAACGCCTCAGATAATAGACGCCGACTTTGCCGTGGAGTCTTTGAAATTGTGCGACCGATTGGGAAATAGAGACAGCCATGCTCCCGAGGTGGATCAGGAGAGCGAATCGCCGTTCCATGGATTCAACCAATCTGAGGAGACACCAACAAGGGCCAGCGAGCCTTGCGAGACTGAAGTCAACACACCAGGTTCGCCGTTCCCTGAGAACACGATGACTGCGATGCCGCAGACAGTTGTGGCATTTAACCGCTCAGCGGATCCTGACGGGCCGGCACATGTAGGTCATGAGGCCGCTACTGCGTCCATTACTGGTGTGAATGAACAAACAGGATTCGGCCCGCTGATGGAAGAGAGCATTGGGGGATTTTCCCAGAACGACGAGCAACGGTTTATGTTAGAAATGGATCAGGTGTTAGAGGAGCCATGGCCCACCATTGATACCGATGATTTGGCGTCACTTCTCGCCCTTAGAGATGAGTACTTCCTTGTCGACAAGTCACCCGATATCCGCCCCGACCGTGATAATAATGCACTCAAGTCCGAAAGAAGCTTCACTGGCGACGGCTGCTTATATAGTGGGCCTGGACTTGATCGCCATTCGTCGACCAGGACTCAAGGGATCCCCGAGATCGTGGGCCCGAGATCCGCCATACAATTACAGGGTCCACGGTCTGCCCGCGCCGAGCGCGATGCCAGTGACTCCACTGACGAGTATGTCTCCGGCTATCCTGCGAGGTATTACTTTTCATCTCGAAGACCTTAATTCTTAATTCCCATTGCCAGTTCTATATTGGCGGACCAGGCGACTCTACCATATTTTTACATACACCGCTCAATTGACTCTCCAATGTTCGAGGCTCATGAACCAGGGAGCGAGCTTTTCTGAAATAGTCTTTCTCTTCGCTCCCTTGGAGTTGTTCCACAACTTTTATGCCCTAAACCCAAATATTAGTCCCCTGATCGCTACCTGGGAAGCCTTCCAGATAATGGTGTTGAAATTCGTAAACGGGCTATCAAATGTGTCACACCCACGAGGCGAAACTCTATATCTAGTCCAACCGTAAAAGTACATCCTTCATAGCCAAGGGAGCACTACCCCAGGCGCAAGGTAAACCCCGCCCCGGCCTCCGGGCCATCGGCACCCGCCTGCGCACCACCAAACACGCTCGCGAAATCCAACTTGGGGGCTTCCTGGCCGCGCTTCGGCGCCTCGGGGGTCTCCCGTCGTCTCCGTTTCTCCTGGCCCGCCTTGGACGGGAAGGTAGGGAACATCTCCTTGGGCTTGGGCCGAGGGTCTTCGCGGAAGTACGGATGGGCCAGGCATTGCTTGGCCGACGGGCGCGCATTGGGGTTCAGCGCCAGGAGCGATGACAGCAGCCGCAGGCCCTCGTTGGTCAGGTACGGGAACTTGCCGCGCGGGAGGAGCGGCGGGTTGGCACCACCACTGCCCGGGGCTGAGGCAGAGGATGGGAGGCGAAGGGATTTGGCGTTGGGAAGGGATCGGAATTCCGGCCACGTTTGGGTTGTTGGTGGGCCGGTTAGGGCGAAGATCTATTGGTCGTTCGTCAACTCTCAAACTGTTTTCACTGCAAGGGTGTAATGGATGGGGGCGAGAGAGGGCGGATGAAGGCGCATACCTTGGACACCTGATCGACCTCATTCTTGCCCTGCAGCAGGGGCTCCTTGCCCAGCAGCTCCCCGAAGATACACCCGATGCTCCACAGGTCAATCTCCGGGCCGTACTTGTCGGCGCCCAGCAGCAGCTCCGGGGCGCGGTACCAGAGGGTGACGACCAGCTGGGTCAGCTTGGGCGGCGGCGGGTCGCCGTAGTAGCGGGCCATGCCGAAGTCGGCGATCTTGATCTCGCCGCGGTTGTTCATCAGGAGGTTCGAGGTCTTGAGGTCGCGGTGCATGATCCACTGCGCGTGGAGGAAGTCGAGCCCGGAGATGATTTGGAGGAGGAGGGTTTTGGTCTCCGACGGGAGGAAGGGTTCGCGCATGTCGTCCAGGAGGGTCTTGAGGTCGTGTTCCAGGAAGGGCATTACGAGGTAGACTCTGGGTTGGGGGTGATCTCTGTTAGTATGGAGCGGTTTCGTGTTCACTTTGAGGGGATTTGTGGAATATCACTTGGGGAGAGGGGGGCTTCCATGGCGTTGTGTACAAGTGAAAACGTACTCATCCATCTTGGTCCCCATTACTACCTCTCGTAGTTCAATGATGTTCTGATGTCGCGCTTCGAATAAGGTCTGGATCTCTCGGAGCCCCGTCACCGGGAACCCCTCCGGCGAGGTGGGCTCCAGCTTGAGCTTCTTGAGCGCCACGATCTCGCCGGTCGTGATGTCCTTGGCGCGGCTGACGAAGCCGTAACTGCCTTCTTCGATGTGGTTGAGGCGCTCGAAGTTGTCGACATGGCGACAGGGGCCCCATTCGGAGGCTGGGAGTGTGAGGAGGTTGTTCCCTTCGGCGGTGGTGTTGGGTTTGGATGGTTGCGGGGATTGTCGGGCTTGGTCGTGGTCGGTGGAGAGGCGGCGACGCTTGGAGGGTGGAGGCGCGTCGGCCTGGGTGAAATTGTGATCTTGCGATTGAGCCTGGAGTTTGGGCTCTTGCCGCTGTTGTTGTTGTTGCTGTTGCTGCTGTTGCTGCTCGTCTAGCTGACGTTGTTTCTCGGCTTTGGCGCGTCGTTTCTCTTCCTTTTCGCGTTTGCGTTGGGCGAGAATGGCCTCCGTCTCTGGGTCATCGTCGTTGGCCCAGCGGGATTTCGAAGACATGGTCTAGATGTGCAGGCTATTGGTTGGACGACATAGGCAATTGTGATGTTGTTGTTTGGTGATTTGAGGCACAGAGGTGAAGCTGTTGGAGCTCAGCTACTATCGCAACCTCGACCATGAAGATGAACGACAGGGCACCCGGATGATTGGCCGGATGACGCTATGGGTTGACGGAGCGGGTCTGAGAAGGAACTAAACCTGATCGGGAGGTTGATTTCAAAGCCGCTCCCCGCCTCGGCCCGCATTCAAGAAGACGAGGGAGGGAGGGGTACGCCGTACAGTATCTGATCATTCTGTGATTCTGGCTGCTGCTGCGTTACGGACTGGAACTCTGCGGGCTCTACTAGACGAGATGACTATCGAACCTTTCCAGGTGGGTGGTGTTGCTTTCTACGCCATGTGTTACGCAGTCCTAATCAATCCAGACCACCTTCGCGGTCCCGATGACCTGCGAGGGTTGCGTTAAAGATGTCTCCGCGTCGCTCCAGAAGTTGGACGGTATGACAGCCAGTTTCCCCTCCACGTTGCCCACTCAGCTCTAACCAGGACCTGTTTTAGGGATCAGCAAGGTTGAGGCCAGCCTGAAGGATCAACTGGTCTTCATTGAGGGCACCGCGCCGCCCAGCTCCATTGTCACTGCTATCCAAGCTACGGGTCGTGATGCGATCCTGCGAGGAAGTGGCACCTCCAACAGTACGTGCTCTGCCCCCCCCCCCCCTTTTTTGTGTGTGATGTGGCAAGTCGGGTTGGATGGGATTATGCTAACTCCGGTGGTGTGATCTTTTTTTTCCTTTTGCCTCCAGGTTCCGCGGTGTGCATCCTCGAAACACATTCCACTGCCGTCTCGAACAAGATCCGCGGTCTCGCACGGATGGTTCAGGTGTCGTCCACTATGACCCTGGTGGATCTGACGATCAATGGCCTCGCCCCGGGCAAGTACGTGGCGACCGTGCGCGAAGCGGGCGATATCTCGCAAGGAGCGGCGTCAACGGGAGGCATTTGGGAGGCCGTCAAGGCCAAGGTATTGGGCTCGCCGGAGCCCGCTAAGGAACCACGTGGGGTCTTTGGGTCCGTGGAGGTTGACGAAAAGGGACGCGGCAATGTCTTTTTGGATCGACCGGTCGCGATCTGGGAGATGATTGGCCGCAGTATGGTGGTGTCAAAGAATGCCGAGGGCCCCTTTGACCGGGAGGACTCGAACACATTGGTTGGGGTCATCGCTCGTAGCGCGGGGGTGTGGGATAACGACAAGATGGTGTGTTCCTGCTCCGGCAAGAATGTTTGGCAGGAGCGGCAGGAGCAGGTCTCCCAAGGAATGGTATAGAGGGATCTGATAATGGATAATGGCGGGTTTGGCAGGATATCTGGTGTGATTTGACTACATCAGAGGGCATAAGCCGTTCTATGTATAGCACAGAGAAGAGGGGGTGGGGTCACCGTGGAATTGCTTGTGCATAGGCAATTAGTTGGATTGACCAGTATGACTACTACTATCAGAGATAGCTTGATAATTACGAGCCACATGAATGATGGATGACTCGAGTATTGCTGGGAGGCAGGAAGACGAGGAAGAAGAAGAGAAAGACACCGACAACAACCCCAGACTCAGGTGACTGGCAGCCATGCAGGAGCAACTGCACGACACACCGACTAGTCGTGGGCAAGGCATGGCAAGAACACTAAAGATAGATCGATACCTAAGTTAGTACTCATAGAGTCATAGTACAACGGTCCGACAGGGAAGGGAGTGGGAGAGGGCGATAGGGTGCGCAATGAGGCCCGTATTCCAGAGTGGGTCGATCTAACAAGTTGGAGGCAGGAATGGTCAATTCGTTCAACCGCAAGCGCCGTGGCGGGGAAATTTGCCAATGCACTGAAAGTATAATCCTCCATCCATCATCTCATCTCCAGGTTGGCAGGATGAACCATTGGCATTGGGTTCGGTGTGATTCGAGCCCAGGGCAAGAACTCCATTGTCGGTCTGCCCGTCTATCTGAATGTCCGAGTGCTTGTGTGATGGTGGATGGCTTGGTAATTGTAATTGTGACAATTCTGCAGCCCCGCATGGCTTTGTCCACCGGGAACGGGGCAGTTAACTGGAAGTAGGAGGTCATAGTAAATACCTCCGTAATCTCCTTGGAAAATCTCCTGATATGAAGGCACAACTCCAATCAGTTGGGCTCGGATGGATCGACTCTCTTCTGCTGCGATGTGATGAAAAGCGTCACCCCCTGCAGCATCCAATCCAATCCCTGGCTGGAAGAACCGATGCTGCTGGGATGTGACCAGGATCAGACCTTTTTTTACTCAATACCCACCTATTTTTATTATTTCCCCCCTCTTTCCTTCTCCCCTTCCATCCACAAACTGCATTGCACTGCACTACACTGCACCATCCTGAGTAGTTCCTGGCTGACAGGCTGCTTGCTTGCTGCATTGCTGTACTGCAATCCCTTCCCCTTCCTCTTCCCCTTCCTCTCCTTCATTTACTATTCTCTGCACGCTAATCCCAGTCTTGCCTTGATCTTCTTTCCTTCGGTCTATTTTCTCCCTTCTGCATCGGTACTCCGTCCCTGCTAACCACTTCCATTTCTGTTTTTGTCCGTCCCCGTCGGCCATCATCATCATCATCATCATCATCACCACCAGCATCAACATCAACATCATCTCTCAACCTGAAGGAGGGAAACGTGTTTGTCGTCCAGTCCAAGCTCTAACCACGCGGAAATCCAAAGCAAATCAAATCCCATCACCCACGAAACAAACTTTACTCTCCCAACCTTCTCATCCCCTACGTATCCCGCCCCAGCCAGTCTGGTCTTCCTTGCCTTCGTCTTGGCTGGTCTCTAGACGGTCATCGCTAGCGGCTGGGTCGCGGCATCCGTGATCTAATTATATATCCGATCTATCTATCTCTTGAGTTATCTATCTCTCCCGCTAAGAGACCCATTGCGCATGGTCTATTGCTTGCTCGCCGTCTGCGCTCAGTCTCCTCCGTCCCGGTTCCACCGTGTGATTCCATCCCTGTTCTCGGCGTGGTCGAGGACTCTGTCGTCAGCGTGCTGGTCCGATCAATCACAAGTCGGGGACATATATACTACGACGTGGGGTTCTCGACCGGGCAGCCCCGTCTGCGTCGTATTTTCAGGTCAGTACCAGGGCGACTGCGGCACCTGATATCGCCTATTGTTGGTGCAACGGGCTCAAGTCAGACATGTCCATCAAGCAGGTAGGTTTGCTTCACCCCTACCACAAGGGCAAGCTGAGTAGGGCTCACGTCACTCAGGAGATTGAGACCTGGGTGCAAGCCCTGAACCACTACGACAACCAAGAATACGATGAGGCCCTTCAGGTCTTCAGCGCCATCGCCGAAACATCTAAGATCCTTTTCAACTGTGGAGTCATATATGCCACCTTGGGAGAGCACGACAGAGCAGTAAGACGGTCCTTCATCCACGACAGGCCCTTATACTGACGGCAATCTAGGTCGAGTGCTACCAACGAGCAATCGGGCTAGATCAATACCTGGCCATCGCATACTTTCAAGAAGGAGTGTCCAACTTCCTGCTAGGTGACTTTGAGGAAGCCTTGGCCAATTTCAATGACACCCTGTTGTACCTTCGAGGTAACACCTCCATTGACTACGAGCAGCTGGGTCTCAAGTTCCGCCTGTACTCGTGCGAAGTGCTATTCAACCGCGGTCTGTGCTATATCTACCTGCAGCAGATGGGCCCAGGTCTCCAGGATCTCGACTATGCATCGAAAGAGAAGGTGACGCCGGACCACGATGTCATCAATGATGCAATCAAGGAACGAGCACAGGTACGTCTCCTTTGGGAGCGGAAGGAATCCAATCCTAATGGCAAACAGGGCTATACAGTCTTCTCCATTCCGGTAGGGGTGGTCTACCGGCCCAACGAGGCCAAGGTCAAGAATCTGAAGTCGAAAGACTACCTGGGTAAGGCCCGGCTGATTGCCGCGACAGGAGAGCGTAACGGCGTTCCGTCCGGCCCGCTGAATCTGGAAATCCCCCGAGCTCAGTCGGTTTTGGATCACCGTCATCCAGAGCACCTTCCGTTCGCCACCTCGCATCTGGTGCACAAGAACCTGCCCAGCCGGAGCCGTCAGCACTCTGAACCGCCCCTGAACCGTAATCTCTTCCCTCCTACTCCCCCGCCGGACGCAGACAAGGCGAGTACCAACAGCTCCACAGGAAGTCTTGGGACCACCGGTCGACCGGGGTCCATGCGCGCTGCGCCGCCCCCGCGGCTCGACCTGAACCAGGGCACCGGACACGAGACCGTCCTTAGCGAGAAGCCGCGAATCGGAACGACTCGCACGGCCTCCGAGCCTCGAAGAGCGGCAGCAGGTGCGTCGGCTCGCGCTGGCCCTCGGGAGGAACAGTCGTCTCGTGGTCGGGAAGTGCGTGGCCATCGACGAGGGGTCAGTGAGACGGGGTCTGCATCGACCTCGGGTGGGTATTCGGAGGGGGGCTACTCGGGCACGCGGTCCATGCCCGTGGGGTCCGGCTGGCCTCGGCAACGGGAACGATATATCGACGAGGAAGAAGAGTATGTCAGTGGGTCGGGCTCGGCGGAGAGCGACTTTGACCTGGTCGACGGACGATCGCCGCAGCGACAATCCCAGCGCGGGACCTCGCGAGCCCGGCGGCCCGAGGTGCGCAAGTACCGGGTCAAGACGCATGCCCACGAGGATACGCGGTATATCATGATTGAGCCGGTGATCGACTTCGCCGAGTTTGAGCGGCGGATCCGGGACAAATTCGGGTTCCGGACGTTGCTCAAGATCCGCATGCAAGACGATGGTGACATGATTACGATGGTGGACCAGGAGGATTTGGATCTGCTGATGAGCTCAGCCCGTGAGATGGCACGACGGGAGGGGAGTGAGCTCGGGAAGATGGAGGTAAGTCGTTTCTGGTGAGGTGTCGTGCACCACTGGGACTAACGTGAGGATAGATCTGGGTCGAGGAACGAGGGGTGATATGACTTAACGACTGACTGCATTGGTTGGCATTGGCGTAGCGTTCTGGTATACCCTTGTGGGCGGAGTAACATGGCTGGAATATTCACGAAGTGATGATTGTCTCTAATGAGCTAGACCAAGACCAAGAGTAATATCTACTTTACTTCTGGACCTGTCAGTGTGTAGTGTAGATGATTCCTACTTGGCCATGGTCACTTCCACTAAGTACAGTTAGAGACACTGATGACCCCTCTCGTCCTCATGCAACTGGCGCAACCGGGCGACCATTTCCTCCTTCCCCCAGCCATCCAACAGCCCCCTCCTGATCAAGTCCTGCTCACTCTCCGGGGCCATACCATTCGGCGCCGGCGGCCGACGATCCAGGTTTGTAGGGAACGGGTACCCTTCCCCAAGCGCCCGGACGAACGCCTCCCAGTTCGCATCCAGCTCCTCCCCCTCGTCCTCCTCGTCCTCCTCGTCCTCCTCCTCCTTCTTCTTCCCAGCCTCAGCATCGAACCGCCTCCTAACCTCCGGCCACACCGCCTCCACAACAGCCACAACATCCACGCTCTCCATAGTCTTGCCGACCGCCGCCCCAATCTGCAACAAATTCGCCCGTCTCTCAAACCCACTCTCCACCGCCAAACAATTCTCGCCCGCCGCATGCATCACCGCCGGATTAAAGAACACCGCATCCCCCTCCCGCAGCGGCAGGGCCACATACTCACGCTCAAAAAACGCCTTAAACTCCTCGCGCCGCCAGGCCAGATACCCGGGCTCGAAGCGCTGGCTGAACGGCAGGAAGCGCGTCGGCCCGCTGCGCTCCGGCATATCGGAGTGGGCGACGGCGCCCTGCAGCGTGAGGCAGGCGCTGGCGGCGTGCAGGCCCCGGGGGAAGCGGGCGCAGTTGCGGTCGTCCTGGAAGCCGAGGTGGTAGTCGCGGTGCGGGGCCTGGGCGTGGCCGCCCGGGCGGACGATGTTGACCTGCGCGGTGAGGCGGTATCCGGGACCGAGCCAGGTTTCGCTGACGGCGCGGAGCCACGGGTTGGAGTAGTAGGATACAAAGGAGGTGGGGTCGGCGAAGGCGTGTTTGCTGAAGCTGTTCCAGATGCGGGCGTTGTGGCCGGTGGAGAAGTGGTCGCCTTTGACGCCCGACGAAGCTTCGTGGGCGATGATGCGCGTGAAGGCGGCGGTCGTGGCGGTTAGGGTCGCTTGGTCTTGCTGGTCGTAGAAGTGTTGGAGGACGAAGATCCCCGGCCCCGCGGAGAGGATGTGGTACCATTCGTTTTGGACGGCGGCCAGGTCGGCGGCGTCGGTCAGGCTGAGCGTGCGCGTGCTGTAGATGGGGATGTTCTGGGTGATAATCGAGGCGTGCGGGTAGAGAGTGCCGTCCGTGGTTTGGGAGCAGAGGCGCTCGAAGTCCGGCAGGGATGGGGTAGGTGAGTCTAGGGAGATGAGTCGATTGAAGGGCTGCGGCGAGGCGGGGGTGGTGGTGGTGGTGGTTGAGGTAGTTTGGGTGTCGGGGTTTGTCACGCCCATGGTTGCTGGTGCTGGTGCTGGTGCTTCTTGTCTGTTTCGGAGATGGTTCTGTTGGGTGAGATGTTAAATGGTAATAGATGGGAGGTGATGAGAAGAATTCGAGGCAGCAATGAACAGAACAGCTGTATTTGTATCGTTAGGCGGAGCTGAAATCCCGAAAGTCTCCCAGAACAACAGAATCATCCAAGGTTTACTTGGATGACTTCCGAAAACCAAGCAGAATGAATAGACTGTGTGGATACGAATCCCCGGGATTGCACTGATGATCGTTATGTGTGCTGGTCTGTCTGGCTTCCCCACGTGGACGGCGGAAACCTAATCCCGAGGCAGATTTCAACAACTGGGAAGGTTACCACCGAGGTAGTTATGCATGCTCCGGGGCATTTGTCCTTCCCCAGTTGACAATCGTGTATTACAACTATACAAAGAAATCAGGCTCCAAACAGCTTCATATTCCGGCAAGACCTCTGCCCACATCCACCAGTAAAAGGCCAGCTGCGCCTCAAACCTGACATATACCAACCAATGGGTGAACATCTGCGTAGAGAGGACAACACGACAATGACCAGAATCAGTGATACCTCCTTCGCCATAAGGCTAACATGGTTCAAGGACAAAGGCAGAAAGGTATTCAAGTAGAATGGTTGGAGAAAAATTGGAAAAGAGTAAAATCGCAAGGTTGAGATCCTGCAATGGTCTCTCGCCGATAAGGTTAATATTCAAAAAAAAAAAAAAAAAAAAAAAAAAAAAAAAAAAAAAAAAAAAAAAAAGAATGCCAGCCTGCGCACAATTCTATATGTCCCGAATTTTCACCACAAGAGAACAGCCTGACAGATGAAAGATAAGGGGAGTATCGCTTCGTTGTGGTCATGTGCTTTTGGTATTATGCATTCATCATGACGACCCCAACATCAGAACTTAATGCAGAGTCAGTCGTCGCCAGTTCCTCCGTCTGGTTCGACTCGCGCAGGATCAGCTGGCTCTCCGACAGCGTCTCCACCAGCGAGCTTGGTCGTCCAGCGACAGTGAAAAGTATCTTGAGCAGAACGCTCTGCGCCTCAAGTCCCCCTTCCATGGTGGCGGTCTGGTGTCTCGTGTGTGTCAAAAGGATGCGGACCAGGGAGCGTATGTGCTCGTCAGTGGACGCATCTTGGATAGTATCCAAGCCATGGATCACACACACCATCAGGGGTGGAGCATAATAGAGGAGTATATCGATCAAGGAGAGCACTTCTTTCCACGAAGTCAGCGTGCCATTCAACGGCTTGAATCGTTCTGCACTCAGATTACACCCCGAATGGCTAATGATCACAGGAGGCAAGTATTCTATCAACTGTCGGATCAAGCTGTAGGCCAGAGCAACTAACTGTTGCTCATACGTCAACTCGTCGGTTCCGTTGGTGGACCGGGTACAGAAGTGGGAGATGACTGGCAAGCGGGCCTTTCGTGCCAGGCTGGCGTAGCACGTCGAAATGAGAAGGACGGGGCTAGGGAAAGCCGTGGTTGGCGATCCTCCCACGGCAAGCACCTGGGAATATGCATCGGTCGCCCACTGTTGCAAAGATGTCATGACATTCTCTTCTGCGATCACCTCCACATCAGGGTCCAGCTCAGGCGTCTGATCATCTGCGTCGAAGAAGTTTTCGAGGTGACTGGAAGCCAGCTGCAGCTCCGCACGCGTATACTTGTGCTTCTGGCCTCCTTCGCCCGATGTGAATCTATCCATGTCTTGCAAGGTGATATGGTCAGCATACCAAGCTGTTTGATTCTTCATGTATACCTTCGTTACCCTACCTATGTCCCTAGAAGCTGTTGTCGTTAAGCAAGCAATGCCAGTATTTTGCTGGCTCACCGGACGGATCTGGTGGCCCACGGTATCGAGCAAGTGCGCAAGTAGGGCATCTCTCTCCCTCAAGAGCCTTGCGCGCTTGACCGCATCCTGCGCAATTTCCCAGACCAGATGACGAATGAAAGCGTTCTCCGCTTTGTGGCGGCGATCCCTCCGCTGTAAACCAATCTGATCCAACCGGGCTTGTTCGAACAGACATAACTCCCTGTTGCAGGTCGTGTCGGCAATATCCTCGGTATCATTGTCGTCCTCATCGACGTCCATCATATCAGCAATTTCCCCCATTATTACTTTGGCGCTGTGCCGTAGATGGCCGACGAGATCTCGGAATGTGTGATACACGTTGTGGTTGGGACTCTTCAGCAGTCGGCATTTGGATTGGCGCACAAACCAGTCCATGAACTCGCCTAGGAAGAAGAAGAACAGTGTGTAGAAATGCGCGATCGAATGGATTGTGTCCTTTGAGCAGGACGACAGATCTGTTGTGATGGCCAGGCAAGAGGACCGGTTGATCATGACGAGTGATTTGATATATCCTTCCATAATCCTTGGATAGTTCGCAGATGCCTACGAGAAAGTCAATCACCCCAAGGAATGCAACGGGCTGCACTATAGAGATAAATTACCTTGAGCGTTGACTGAAGGACACTGTAGAAGAGAGACAAGTATGCTTCATTCTTCGGCAGGGCGCTCAAAAGGATGCTGTGGGCGTGAAGGGTGGATCTCAGCTCGGTGCAATGGTCACGGACCACTCGCTGCCTCGAGCTAGACGTCCAGACCGGCTCGATGCTGCTCACCAGACTCAAGACATCCTCTTGTCCCTGGGCGCGTTCCTGGAACTGGACAAGATCTGACGGGGTGAGAGTCTCCTGAAGCTTCTTCCAAGACAAGACGAGCTCGTTGTACTCGATATCAAGGATGGCAATCACGGGGTTTCTGATTTCAAATCAGATCAATCTAGGGAATTGAAGTTCGGGGTGGGTTGTGATCGCTGTGCTCCGCAATGGAGAGAAAGCACGGGCAGTCTCATTGATAGGGGGTATGGAGACGGTTGTAGATCACCCGAGACAAAGAAAAACAAAGTTGGGGAGGGGGGTCCACGAGCGGTCTAGACAATTAGGGAGAAAATGAGGCAGGGAAACAAATGCAGATGAAGTTTCGGCAGTAGCAAAATGGCAATTGGAAGATTGAAGGAAAAAGAACTGAGTAAGAGAACTTCAGGAAAAGACTCACGTTGATGGATGCCGCTTGTCAAAACGCTTTTTCCAGAGGGAGATTGCCTCAGCATTGGTGTCGATGGATTGAGGGGCCATGATGGGGTCCAGGCAGAGATTTGTTGTGGTAGGCGGTCGGACGAGCTCTCTCTCGTCGACTGGATCAATGGGTTCATGTCAAGGGGGGAGGAGAGTCGGGGTGTGGAAGGGGCGAAGGAAACGAGGGGGGTCAAAGGCAAAAAAAAGGTTAAACTTGATTCAAGAGCTGGTCGACCAGGCATTCAAGCGCGAGGATAAGGCGTAGAAAAGGAGGTTTGATGAAGAAGGCGGAGGAACTCTAACTGTCGGTCCCAGTTGTGTCCCTTGAGGAAGAGGTAGAAAAAGGACGGTCGTCGACTAATGGTTGATGGTCGTTGTGATTATGCCTTCATCTTGAATGAGTTGGAGTTAGCGGGTTATCCCGCTCGGGGAGGAGAACGTGAGGCAGAGAGAGAGGATGAAGAAGACAACTTGGTTTGGAAAATTGGAGGAGAAAGAAGGGAATGAAATGAGGAGAAGTAGGGAGAGAAGGGGAGGGTAAGAGAGAGAGAGAGAGAGAGATGGTGAGGGTGAGGGGACGAGCAGAGAAAAAACCATCCCCGAAGGGAGCAGGAGAAGGGAAAGAAAGGAACGAGAGGAAAACCTATTGAGGAAACTAAAAAAGTACCTCTGCAGAAGGAGGACTTTTTTAGAGACTACGATTGCCTGGTCTGATCAAATGAATCTGGTCTGACTATATTATTTTAAGTGTCTTTTAAGTCTTCCAGTATTGATATTATTATTATTATTATTATTATCAGATTTAATTCCTCCTCTCTAGTTCTGGTGCCAAATTAATTTTGATAGGCAATGGAGTTATCAATCATTTCAAGCCTCGTTTTGATCAGTGGGATCTGGCAAGTTTGGGGGATATTTATTATTGTCACTGAGAGGGAGAATGATCAAAAATTTAAATTGTTCTTAGAACATCACGGGACAGACAAAGAAACTAAGTTTACGTTGATTGTCTTGTTGATTTGCGTTGACTTGTTGACTTCTTCTACTCTGTACCTTGACTGATACCGCAGCGGGTACATAAATACTTGGGGAAGTTCCTTAGAGTCGCGCCTCTTTCTTCCGCCATTACTTCGTGGGGAGCCAGCCCCCCTTTCCACCCCGCAAGATGAAATTTGAAGTAATTATACAGCTACAACACCTACACACCTACACACCTATACATACTTATAGATACACACATACACAGAGAGACAGAGAGAGAGACAGCAAGAAAAAGAGAAACTATGTCGAGGCCGTACTTCCGACCGTGTGAGAACATCTGACCGGGGCCCCGAGCTATCATTGCTGGATTGGGCAATAGGCGCTTTGGAGTCGATGGGAGCCTCGGCCTCGTCGGCAGCGCAAAACTGACCCTCCCCCCTTCCAGCAGGGAAAGAGGGAAAAAAAAAAAAGAGCTGGCACGCCTCCCTGGCTCCTTTGAACCAATAACGCGCCACCCGCGTGTTCGAGGCCTCCAGCAGGGGTAGCAGAAGCGGAAATGCGCTGGAGGATGGATGGATTACTATTCCAGGCCCTGGCTGGAGGGCCTACCCTCCTCTGAGCGTCGTCGTTGGCTCCTAATTTGGGTCCCACCTAGGATGGCGCGCGCCCTGGCCCTTTCTTCTTCGCCGTTTGTGTCTTAGGGGGGAAAGGTTAGGTGGTGATCTTACTGTAGTCCGATCATGAGGATGAGAGGCATTGGATCAGTAATAAATCCACAGAGTTTAAAGGGTAACTCCATCCAAGCACTGCTACTGCCACTGCTACCGAGTCATTCCCGGGGAGGCCAACTGCCTGGATGAGTGAGCTGTATATAGACCAACGCCGGTCGTATGCATGCATGGATCAAACATTTTCGGATTGACTCCCCCTATGGAAGGAAGGAGCAGAGCACCTCCAGGCACTCGCAGCACACAGGGAGCGAGAAATAATCGGTTCGAAATGAGCTTAATTTATTTTGATTGACCTGGGTTAATTTTGCCTAAATCTGTCCTCCTATCCACCATCGCCAGTCAATTACCATCGAGACCTTCAGAACAACAGTCATCTGTGTTTGGTCGCCCGTCTGACACTGTCACCAGAGGGAATCTTCAGGTCACCCTTTATTGAAGGAATCAGAGACCATTCTGGTCCTTCTCCCGAGCGAGCATGCTGATAATCAACCACCGCTTGGGGTATTGGTAGGGTACAAGCGGCAGGATCTCCACCATTCCGTGAACCACTTTTGAGTTACGAACTGATACGAGCATGGAGTACTCCGTACTGGTGCTGGGCAATCATTCACAGTGTGTATCACTGGAGGCAAGACTAGTATCTCGTAGTCACCGCCGCCTATCAACCAGCTTACCGGTACTCATTGATACATATGTAGGGACGGTCGATCTCTGTGGGATACTCCATTCAAACTAGAAGGGGGAAAAACAAATTCATGAGGCGAAAACAAATGAACAAGAGGGGATTGGTGGTGTTGCATCCCGGCGACCCGACCGCCAAAAAAAAAATAAAGAAATATCGAGTTCCCAGCAACTCGGGTCACTCATGACATGGAAACTAACTGTGTTGTTCGAAGAATAAGATTATAGTAATTGTTATCATTAGTCCCGCCCGGGAATCAATCGAATCCAAGTCACTAATATAGATGATTGGAACGAGGTAGGGAGAGAGGGGGGGGGAAACCGACAGCAAGGGGAGGGGGTCAGTCAGCAAGAAGGAGAGAGGGAGATCGAGAGAGTACAGACACAGGTCGGGACGGAACACACGGACCAAGCGTTGCTGTCACGGGCCCACGCCGCGGTGAAGGTCGAGACCCGGCTCCATCCACCAATCCAAATTGCTCTTTCCCCCTCTTCTTCTTCTTCTTCTTCTTCTTCTTCGTCTTCTTCTTCTACCTCCACTCCAGCATCACCACAACCTCCACCTTCTCCTCCATCACCCATTTTACCTAGACCAGGATAGATGGCATACCACCAGTTGATCACGGCTTTAGTCGGTAATACGGCAGTACAGCATCATCCTCTTCGACTGCCGTCCCCGATAATATCTACTCCATGAATAAGCGCGGTCGAAAGTCATCCCTATACTGCGTACCTTATGTTGCGACCGGGCTCAATCGCCTTGTCGCCGCACGTCTCCTTCTCTTTCTTCCCCCCTTCCCCCCTTATATGTGCAGCCGAATATAGTATATCTGTCGGTGCGCATAGTTACCTTTTGGGGCTGGTGTATGTGCTTACTTGGGTAGTCCAGCCCGCCGAGCAGACAATTTGCTAGGATACACAAAGTACGGGAGTACTGTATCATCGATGTCGGCAGTCGGTAGCCATCACTAGAGTAGTCACTATGGCAAATCTGGGGGGAGCATGGGTGTGATACAACATTCTCTAGCGAGGAGGCACAACAGATTCGGCTCGATCAGCTTTCTCACTGCCTAAGTGGCCCTGTCTGATTGGAACTTTCCCCTGAGCATCCTCGACCTGTCAGTTTCGTGTGCGCATGCAGAGTGGCTGGATCTTCCTGGACACATTCCACCCGTTGCCCTGTTGGGCCGTGCATGGGTAGTGTCAACATAGACCGTGGGTGTAACTACCTATAAGTTATATACGGATGCCTCTTTCAGATGTACTCCGGCTGGCGTAGGTAAATTAGGTGGGCTTCTCATGGCTGAACTCATATGCAGTAAAAGAGAACGCCCCCCCCCCCTCCACCCGGATATAAGTATTGGGTTGGAACCCTCCACATTTATTGGAGAGCCCGCTGATCATCCCAACAGATGAATTGGGAAACTTGATGAAACTTCATATCAGGGCGCAACTCATGTATGCACTCGATATATCACACGAGGGCTAACCATAGTGTCTTCTCCAAGCAGACAAGCGACTTATCTACAGGCCCTTCGCAGATTCCGTCGGAGCAGTCAGTCACTCACCACCCCCTATCGTCCTTTCACTTGTCTTGATCGTCCCGGGACCACCTTGACAATATGCAACCAGGATGTCAAAGCTTAGTCTTCGGGTGAACATGGATGTCAGCTGCAAAGCATCTTACAGGTGGTAGCACACATCACACAGTGGTCTGCGTCGCACCGTAGCATTGAAAAGCAAATCAGTGGCAAGTGCAGAGAGGGCTGCGATCCAGCCAGCTAGCCAGCCAGACAGCCCAGCCAGCGGCGCGTCTCCAAGTTAGCCAGCTGCGTCCTGAATCATGAAGGGCCTATCGGGGCATTGGGGGTCGTGACCTTCAGCACCGTGTGCGAAAGTACAGTACCGATGGTCTGGGAGTCAAACGACACGCATAGACTGTGTAGGTATCTCGCCTCTTTTCCCATAGGTACGATAGGCGGGTAGGCATGTGCCCTGTGCCCTGTCAGTATATCCCAGCTGGGTATGGTTCCGCAGGGGGGGAGGGGAGGGGAGAAGCTCACTTCGTCAATTAATGCAGCCAGTGCACCATCGCATCGGATTGAGAAATCCCCGAGACGTTGCAGTCAAGTGGCAATCACCCCCACTGGCACTTTTTCATCTCTATTCCCTTAGACTATACACCACACAAGTTGCACATCCCTGCTCGAGACCCTCACTAGTCCCGGGCAATGCCGTTTTTCTTCGCTTTTTCCTTACCTCGGAGTAGCTTGCGATGCACTTTGCGTGCGCGCGGGATCCGGAGTACTTTGGTGTGTGTAGGGATTGAGGCGGGTGAATTAGTCTTGTCTGTTATAGCCACCGTTGTTCATATCCCTAGCATTCACTGGACATGAAGTTGCAGTACCTGATCCACGCCAGGACAACATAGGTAGGACCATTGATGCTTCGATCCGGCCCTAGCCTCGATTAGCTAAACTTCGGGTTTGTCGGGGGGTGCGGCACTGATATCCATATTACCTTGACCCGATGCTAATGTTGCTAATGCAGTATATTAGGAAAAGGGGGCGCCGCGGCTTGAGGGTTCCTTTGCAGTTTGCAAGCTAGATGAGCAATACGGTAAGACGACTATTTATCTCTGTCATTAGGGCCGAGAGTCGTAGGTCGTAGTTGATGACCGAGGGTATTCTTTCCCACAAACTCCCTCTCCGCTGGATAAGCTACAGACCACAGTACAAAGCCTCCCGGTCTGTTTCGGGTGTCAGATCGGACTATGACTAACTAGTACGGAGGTTTTAGGGAGTTGCACAAAACCAACACAGCATAATCGGAGTTGACTTTTATGTACATTACGTGCAACCTTCCCTCACTGGCCTTCAGCCGTTCCCAGTCTGGCCTGGCCTCACTCTCTTTTCTCCACAACAGGATGATAAGCACGCTCCGATTTCGGAGTTTTGGGGTGTTATGTCTCGGTGCTGTGCTCGACAGGAAGGGGGGTTGGACGGGCACGCCCTCTCCACATGGAAGGATGGATGTAAAGGGCACGGAGATTCACCGGAGATGCACTGATGCATGAGCGAGAAAAAAGAACATGACAGTCACGCGTCGCAGCAGACCTTCCTCAATAGGGTGCCCGCTGTTATGGACCATAACCGGGCTTACTGGTGTTGATTAAGGCAATCTTCGCGAAGGGGGGGAAGGGGTCTTAGTCAGCCACCTCAATAACTAAGTCTCGAAAGAAAAACCTGCCTGGGGGGGGTTCTCTAGAGTTTTAGATTGAGGGAAAGAGTGTAGATGTAACCAGCCCATCGATTCATCGGAGCCAATAATGAATTGATCTGCCTATGCAGGTCAGAGAATTGGTTGTTAAAGGAAGGAAACAATAATCCATTCTGGCTGGATGACGCGAGACCACGTTGGAAAATACGGGGTTGGGGGGAAAAGGGAAGAGCAAAAAGGGAAATTGGGCGAAAGCCAGGTAAAACCGAAACAGAAAGCAAACAATCCTTCCGGGGCCCATGCGCCCGGTGAGTGTTGTCGAGTTGATTGTGGTAGAGCTGTGTAGGTCTGTCCCAAGTACGTGTCGCTTTGTGCTACGGATTCGATGCTGGGTGAGATGAATAGAAGAACAGACTTCCTTAAGGATGATGCAATGCGGTCAGGTGTCTTGTGCCTTATAATGATTTGTAAGTATAAAGGCTTTTCGTGGTCGAAGATTTTCGGTAGGGCCATCCAGAACAGACATTGCTAAAGTCTATCTGGCCTTTGATAGAATTCATCGTTATCCAGCCCGCCTCACTTGCATTATCCGGATTGATGATACCGGTAGTTTATCACGGATAATTGGTTGGTGGGAGGGGCTTTTAGGGTCCATCCACAGCTAAAAATTGAGGGAGGAAGAAGCTCAGAACCTCAGAAAGCAAGTGGAAAAGAGAAGAGAGGATCGGCGGGCGAGCCAAGCCCTGCCATCCCCGCACACCCCCAGTGCCCAGTGCACTCTTTTCGTACTCTTATTGCTTTTTTGCTTTTGCTCTTGCTTTTGCTTTTGCTTTCGTTTTACATGTCCGATCGATTGAAAGGGGCCACCCAGCAATTGTAATGCATTTGGCAAAGTGATGGTGATTTTGAACTCATAGGACCACAATGGCCGATGAAAGGAAAATCAATTGCTCTAGGCCTGGACTGAAACAATCTCGACTGAGAGCCAGCAGTCAGTCAATCTTGCTTATCTTATCCCGGCTTGCGGGTCCACTTTCAACCATCACGGCACGGACAGATGCCTCCAGCAATCAGATCGTTTCTGATATTGCCCTGCCTCTTTTTTCTCGGGGTGAGTAATCTATCGCTCATCCGTCCATCATCCGTCCATCCATCCATCGACTTCAGGCCTGCCGTAATGGTCGAGCCGATCCATGGCACTGGCGCTTGCGCGGCTCAGTCACTGGACAACCAAGTCTTTGGTTCGTATCACGATGATTCATCATCCGCAGATTTATGGGGCGATGCAGCGGACAGATCAGACTGATGGCGGATGATGCTGTTGGTTCTTAAAGGCAGTAAACGACTTTCTCTATGACATGCGTATTGATTATTGTCAGCCTGACTGACTTGATTGACAACCGACTGACTGACGAACAACCCACCGGAAGTGTTCGGCTGGTGGTTGATCCAGGTTGAAAGTTGTCCGGTGCAGACAGACTAAAGTGATAGTAATCCAATCGCAGTCCCAGCCTGCCTTCCCGCCGCCCTCCCAGTCCCATCCGTCGGTTCCAGCATCTACCATCGACTGGGCACTGCATCACCCATCAGCTACTAAACTAGTCAATTCAAACCTACTGATACTTGGACTAGTACGGAGTACTCTCAACTCACTTGCCTTATTGTTCCCACTTCAGGCCCGCAACATCCATTCCATTATTACTATTCTCATCACTTCTTACCTCC